>NW_017257588.1:2253138-2298480 GCF_001594055.1 Mycetomoellerius zeteki | reverse complement strand
TCGGAGGTCGCCGTTCTCCACGCGTGCATGCTCGCCAGATGTCCAAGAGCGGGATGCTGGTGCGTCGTCGGGCGCCCTCGATCCTCCCACACAGTGCGGTCGCAGCGCGGCGCGGCGCGGCGCGGCACGAACCGACGCGGGTAGGAGAGAAGCGAGAAGAGAGAGGAACGCAGCCGCGAGTGTGGAGAACGGAACCGTTCAGTCGCAGCCACGAAGCGGCGCCGTGCGCGACGACAACGACGGACGACGACGGATGACGACGACGACAACGGCGAACAACGACGACGGTAATAATCGGTCGTCTCGTCTCCGTTCGCTTTAGAAAAAGGTGTCGTCGACTTCCGGGTTGAAAATTAAATTTCAACCGGAAATATCGATTTGACATCAATTTTCCGCCACACGATCTCTGTCTCGCGATTTTCTCAAGATCTTTCGCGCCGCGAACGTGAGAGTGACGGCGCGGGCGCCCGACTCCAAAACGAATGATACGAATACTTTTTATGAACGTGCTTCACTTATCGAGAGCGTGGTGGAGAACGAGCACCGCAGCGTGGGTAGTAGTGATCGCATCTATAATTAACCTTGGAGGAGGCGCCTGGCAGGGGAACAAAGTACCATCTCTGCAAGAATTTAGGTCCATGAGTGGATTCTCGATGGAAAACGGACTCTTGGTAAATTAATAACGCGATGCAGAAAAAACAAAGGATACGACTTGCACATCATTAATTTTTTTTTGAACGTTCTCTAATAAATGTCACGTTTTGAATAATTAGCCAGATCCATATGACAATACGTAGTAACTTCGGGAAGCGATCTTTGGAACATTTAATCAAAAGAAGATTATTAACAAGGTATTAATGCATTCTGCGGAATAATGAACTTGAACCTGGATAACAGTTGTGGCTTACAAACAGAGTGGCTCGTCTATGGAACTTCAGGCAGTGAACTGTGCAATCGTTTGGAAGGGTAACTTTCTTGTGGTTTCCCGCAGTGTGTAAGTGGGAAATCGCTTCGTCGTTACTCGGCATGAATTTTGCGACATGAGAGATATATATATTACAGAATGGAAATCAGAATTAACCGCGTGACTCATTTCGGAGAAGTGATATTCTGAGCGACACCTCGGTCACGTTTTACGAGCCGAGTAATTTCTCGTGGAATCTGAATTAACGGCTTCGCGTTGATCTCTCGTCGTCGGAAATGACGATAAGGACCGAATGATTAAGAGGGAATGATTAAAATACTCGAATGTTCGAACCCGTAGAACGCATCGCCAAGCACGTTCTGATCCGCGATTAGGAGGAGGTCGATCGATCCCGGAATTAACAGCCCGCGAGTGTCAAACGAGCCGCGACAGGAACATCAATACCCTAATAAATGTCACTCACACAATCGATCGTCGCCTTTTGCCAGCCATGACGTAAAGAGAGGGTTTAACAGCGACGAGGGTCAACGTTGTCGAGAGCGGCTGTCGGGATCGGCTGTCCACGATCGTATGCAGGTGCCGTGCGGGTGCGTCGAAGTTCGTGATCCTGACACCGCTTAGGGGGGTGGTCCCCTACAGTTATGCACGGATGGAGGATGAACTGCAGTGCGTGAGGGAGAGAGGTGGTCCCTCCTAAACCGATGAGATGACAGTGCTGTGCGTGCTGTGGGCTACTCTGTCCACTGTGGCCTCGATTCTCGCGTGCTCCGGTTTTTATCTGCCTTACTGGATTCAGGTGAGCAATCGCGTTACGCGTTTTTAATTACGTTATGTCGTTATAAAGAGCTATAAAAGTGGGGATCCAGTTTTCAAAAGTTTTTAAACTCCTTGCCGTTGAAGCAATGTTTAAAGATTATAACAGTTAATCGCTAGGGAATTTTGAAGGAGTTATGAGGTAGCCACAGATGATTAAGGAAACACGAGAATTTTGTTCCTTCTGTTTTTTGTTTCTCTTGGATTCACGTAAATTAACACTAATCTTTATCATTAAATCAATATCGCTTTTTTCTCTGTCGCGCGATACATTAGCGCTCTTGGATGTTTAATGGTCATTAATGCGACATTAATGGGGCTATAAAGTAGGGTACCGATAAATATGAAAGCATCTCGTTCAATCGGATAAAATAGCATTATTACCGGTCACAACTGAATTAGTTCCGCGATGATATACTACTGGCCAATACTTCGATATGCACGATTAGCGAACAAATCATCGATAACTTTTACCTGATTACTACACATGGAGAGAATTTTTTTTTAATTTACCCTGAAAATATGGTAGTTGTGGTACAATACAATATTTTAAAGATTAACAGTTAAGAATAATTTGAGTTTCGGCTCAATAAGAATAAAATTCAATTAATGAACAATTAGGGCTATTAGAGCCTAGCAAGATAACGTATGCTATAATTATAATGCTTTATTACATTTCATATAAATAATGTTCAATCGTTTTGATCTTTTTTCCAATGGTCCTCTTCAGTGGACAAACTTAAACAATGTTCGAAACGTTTGAACATTGTTTAAGTTTATATGAAATGTAATAAATCATTATAATTATAGCATACGTTATCTTGCTAGGCTCTAATAGCCCTGATTGTACATTAATTGAATTTTAAAGATTTTTACTGTGCACTTCAGTGAAATTAATCAAACTTATTTTATATTTTATTATAGTTTTATTAATGAATGAGAGAAATTTACATAAAAAATTCTTTGAAATATAACGTCCCAGGACTACCATATTTTCAGGCTAAATTCTAAGAAAAAATTCTCTCCGTGAAGCAACTTTTAAAATTATGTTTATCAAGTACGTGGAAATTCACGCTTACAAATTTAACTACACTACTCTGTTCCGTCACTATAAAAGTTTACGACATCTTTTTTCGCGTTTTTGTGACATCGAAGGGTCATTCTGAATTTCACATACACGTACGATCGTAGTTTTTGCATTTTCCATGACGTATCTCCGTATGTAAGGACTTCGCATCGTTAACATGACGGTGATGACACGAAGATGTGAAGAAGTCGTTCTCGCCTCCTCGCTTATCGTCGAAGGGTCTCGTGTCGACGATTTTGACGACTGTGAGAATTTCTCTGGTACGATCATAAAGCGATTTAATAAGCGTCGCGATAAAACCGACGAAATTTGCGTGTTCGGCCACGAAAGTACTGGTAATTTCGTGAGTTTCAACGACGTGCATACCAAGAACGTTTCACGATTTCAATAAGGTGTGTCAAGTTTATCGACAAATTAGTGTATCGGGGTACGCGACGCATCTACGTTGAAACTGTAATTCAGGAGAGAACAGAATATTGTGTGTATATTTATTAAACGGAAAATTGTACGTTTTTCTTACGTTACTTCTTACGTCGTGTGCTTTTTGCACGTATTCAAGCGGCAGTTCATTTATCACTCTCGAGCCATTCATTGGGAGATCAGACGGTTGAAACTCGCGAACTCGAATTTCAGGACTTGCTGAGGTCGGGTTACGAATAACGAGAGCGGCGCAATGGCTCTCCAATTCTCATTCCCATTAATTCTTGATTTCTGCTACGTAGTTAAGTGTAATACGATTATATGTATATCGAAGTATTTCTCAATAAATTAGCTGGGAACCATGAATGCGAGCGTGTCTTCGACAAAACGCGGATTAAAGGATATTCGTTTTAAAGCGCCTTTGAACTCGCGAGCTTTAATATTGAGATAAGATTGCAACATTACACGTGTATAATGTTACTAGCTATTTACGTTTCATTTTTGTTCGTGCACAAGATGTAAAATCGGACGAGATGAATAGCAGCGGAGTTTGCGACAAAGAAGCGAAATACAAAAACGAAAAATAGTGAGAAAAGAGCAACTTGGAAATAAGAAAAGCAGAGAAGCTAGAGAAATAAGAAGTGGAAGGAGGATGGCAAAGAAAACGTGAGAAATCGAACAAGCTCGAGTCATCCGACAAGATGGATCGTAGAACGGCGATAGTAATCGAATTCTTCGTTCTAAACCACGAATGAACCGACGGAACTGAAACATTAGTTCTACAGCGCAAACGTCTCAATACACAGATATTTGTCACGTAATTAGTAGTTTAGTAAAGTTAAACGAACTAAAAGAAATTTATATTGTAATAAAATAAAACACACGAGGGAAGAAATTTCAATATCAAAAGAAATATCAATGTATATCATGTTAACGAATATGATAAAGAATTCAAAGTTATTAAGTTCTTTAGACATGTAGAACTAGAATGGTAATAAAAAAATTAGTAAAAATGTATGTTGAAAATCGTAATAATAATTATATGTATTCACGTAACGAAACAATAATGCACTAATATATCAAAGAGACTGTAATTCAGAGAATTGAATAATTTCACTCTAACTACAATTCGGCATTGTCAACAAGTGTAACAAAGTCTTGATTGTGACGCGAAGGAAAATTTCGGTCCTTGAAACTTACTGAGACGTTCGTTACGCGTACAAGATTCTTGAACGCGACAAGAACGCTTTGGGCACCGACAACTTGGTAGAGAGAAGTTGATGAGGCGAATATCGTCGGGTAACTTTGTACTTCGTGTGACTGCTACTTGCCTTTACCTGGCCTGGCCGATGTAGTTGCAGATTCAAGGTAGTTTGGCCTCACTTGCGACCAAATTGTTCATATTCCACGTGTCACGTCGCAAATGAAGCCGTCTCTCGAAAGAGAGATTCCTGCTTTTTAGTCATATCGTCAGGAAACTGTAACTTTTTCCGCTTCGAATCTATTTTGCATTTTCTCTAGGCAGCTAACGTTGTACGTAGACTTAACAAACCTTTTTTACCGGTTTTAGGTTCCGCGGGTGGTGAAAGAAATTACAATTTACTTTTCCGAGATCTTGTTACCGTTGATTGTGGATATACGTTTCTGAGAGCTCGTTTGTACAGTTTAGGATTAATGACGTATCGATTCTCCGTATAGCGAATCACCGAAGGAATCTAGAGCTATAAGGGGAGCCTTGTTACAAGAGGAATCTTGTTAGCCAAAGCGTTTCATCAGTTTAATTAACAGATGATGCTTCTCTTTAGAACCAATTATACATGTGTATATTTTGTGTAAACTAATCTCCTTTCTTTAGAATGTATATCATGCATAGGCTTATAAGCGTAAATTAAGTGCTACATTTTATGGCATTACCATACATTTTTGTAAATAAATATAATTATTAATTCTACTGGTTTGTTCGAATCTTGACTCGAAATGTAATTAATTTTCTTATTAATATTTTATTTAAAAACGATTTTCTCTGAGGTATTTGATAACTTCATCTGTTAATGTAACATCTTTTTTCTACGAAAATTTTTTATTTATTTTAGAATTTTTAATTATAATATATTGATCAAAACGATCGTATAGTAAATTTGAATAGATCAGAGTTAACATAAATTTCCATACGAATGCATTTATTTTATATACGAACGTAATTTTGTATGATATAGTCTCGTTTATATATCGTTTGTATGTATCTAACGTGATTTTTTCAGAGCTTTATTTAATTAGAGTTTATGTTTGAATCAATTTTGTCACTATAATGGAAAAATAAATTTTTAAGAGATAATTCTTTTTCAATAAAAAATATTATTGTAATCTTCTTTTCATATTAATTATTATATATATTTTTCATTCTTAGAAACGTTTAGATTTATTTATAAGCAGGAAATAAGAAACTTAATAAAAAAAAGAACTTATTTATAAAATCGCGCAATTATATGTTTAGTCAAAGACTTTTATTATGGTATATTAATGGAAATAAATGCGAAAAAAGAAACATGCTTGAAGAAAACGGCATTTGGCAAACGACAAGCGAGCTTATTACTCCTCCGCCAGACGGTCACGCTATATTTTTTCCGTATTAAGAGAAGCAATCAAAAGCATTCAAACAGGACGGCGAGACATTTTCTTTGGCGCCGTGTAAAATCTGTTGGAAACGAGAGAAAATTTCCCTTGCTATGCCATCGCCTTCGCATATAAATGAATAGACTGTATAAGTCTTTTGCCCCGGATGCTGTTGCATGCTCGCGCGATGCGACAATCTTCATGCCACGAATCAGCAGCGTTCAAATGATGTCGACGTTTCTACTTTACACTTATTCAAATATTCCTCATCTTATTTCTACAATTACCTGCCATTCTACAAACAACTCAGGAAAGTTATGTTAAAAAGAGGGGGATGAAATTAAGTCTGTAAATTTCTTTAATATTTATGAGCTCTATGTACTTTCATTGACGGCATAGCCTGTAATTTGAAGTTTACTATCTCCATTTTTTTGCTGAAGTTAGCGAGCTTCGATGTTTTATACAGTTTTATTATAAAGCCTAGCGTTAAACGTAATAGAGTAACAATCGTATTTCCGCGATCTTGTGCATTTCAGGGACGACTGTTGGGGAAGGCTGACGCGTACTTCAGTTCCTTTCGACGTTGCAACTACCCGCGAATCAGAGCGCCTAACGCCACGCCCGAGATAGTTTATGAGTGTGCGAGGTATTCAAGGTACGTATTCTCGCATCACTATATTCTCATATCAAAGCGAATGGGTGCAAGTACATAACTATACGATTAAGCACCTCGAGGAGCAAGAGACTCTGCTCATGGGGCGCTCGAAATGCTCGAAATGCGGTGGAACAGTTGTTCACTGAATCTGCTCGAGTCATTCTTGTGAACCAACGAGCCGGTTAACTAAAACGAGAACGATTTCGGATGC
Source organism: Mycetomoellerius zeteki (assembly GCF_001594055.1). Classification (NCBI taxonomy): domain Eukaryota; kingdom Metazoa; phylum Arthropoda; class Insecta; order Hymenoptera; family Formicidae; genus Mycetomoellerius; species Mycetomoellerius zeteki. Next base: position 2,291,756 of record NW_017257588.1, on the reverse strand, counting down.
CGAAATACCTCTTATCACATGCGATTTTAATTATCTCGTTTCAACGAGATGTCTAATTCAAGATTTTGATGATCAAGATTATAGAGCGCGTGAACGCATTATATTACCAGAATAAAATAACATATTCATTCTCTGCGATAGCAATATAGAGTAAAATTTATATACAGTGAGTGCAAAAAGTAGTACAGAGAAAATATTAAAAAAAAAAACTTTATTTTTAAAAAGTAAATATTATCCAGCGAGAAATGAGTCATCGAACTGATGCCGAATCAATATCGATATGATTTCAACACCAATTTGACGTCGATTCGACGTTTAATTGGCGATCATTTCTTGTTGGGTAATTAACAATTTATTTATAAAGAATAAAATAGACTGTATATGTTTTTTTAAATTATATATACTAAAAAGATGTGTATTAATTATAGAAAATATATCATCTGAAAAATAAGCGAAAATTAAAAATTGTTTGGATGCTCGTTTATTTTAGAATAGAATGTATTCATTGTATAAAATTGCTAATTAATGTTTATTTTCTACAAATAAGACTGTTTTTATAAAAAATTTCCTTGTACGAATACTTTTTATTCTTACTATATGTTTAAAAAAATGTTTTACGTATGATGCTTTTTATTAATAAATAATAATATATGTAACATCGTAAATGAACTAATTCATACAAACGAGGATTAAACGTTTGCTTGAAATGAACATTTAGCGCGAATCGTGGAATTTAAATTACACAAACTATGTCGTGCGCGTGGAAAAAGAAATTTGCACACATTTATGAACCGTACGCGAGGGAGTAATATTCGAAGTTTTGATGACGGACGGATTAATTCAAGTTTGGAACGAGAATCTGGATAATTTTAGTCGGACTCAAGTGTACAATTTGTGAAATAATTTTTTACGGAATACTTCGTACAGATGTCGCGATCGCGTGAGAAAACGACATATTGCACTATAAAAACTTTCTTTGCAAACTACGTCAATTTTGTCGTGTGCGCGGTCGTAAAAATCATGTTCGCTCGCGGCATTAAAACTAAGGCATTATTGTTAACAAAGGGAATTATGAAGAATTAAGTATGAAAGAAACGACATGGTTTTTTCTTTTTTCTGCGCAAAACATTCAGATTTAGATAGCATATCACACAAAACACTCAAAGAACGGTTACATCTTATTTGTTTTATCTAAATAAACGAAATGCTTTTCACCTGTTAATGTAGAAATTAATTTACGGTCAATCCTCTTAAGCTTCCGAGCGTGCAAAAATTATTGAGTTAAATATTATCATTCGATTTTATACGTATTTTTAGAGTTTATATTGGAAATAATGTACAAGGTGTCCGGTAAGTTTTGACGAAGCACACTTATGCAAATAGAGCGGACTAAACTGAGTCAAAAAGTCCTTTACCATTTTACAATTTTCACAACTTTTTTTTAATTATCCAATAAGCAGAATATCTAAAATCGACGCAAAAATTTTAAGGTACCTTTAAGCGTTATTTAAGAAACATTTTTAATGCCCGTATTCATAGTTAGACCTTGTATTTAAGGCTTCCTTAAATTTATCTTTAGATGCTCAGTAGCCAATGAAATAATTTGTAGAGCATCTGAAGATAAATTTAAGGAAGTTTTAAAGATAAGGTCTGACTATGAATACGGGCCTAAGATATTTCATAAAGATCTCCGAAAGAAATTTTAAAGTTTTCTTGCGTCGAGTTTATCCGCTTATTCGACAATCTTTAGATAACATCTCGTTGACTATTGCGAAAATTGCAAAATAGTAGAGGACTTTTTGATTCAGATTAGCTTTGTCAAAACTTACCGGACACCTTGTATAAATAACAACTCTAAATTATATTGTGTAATTAAAAATATATGTAAGTTACACGTAATTTACATTAAACTTACATTAAAATAAATTTTCACGCTTTAAGTATGCATAAAAATAAATTTTCGTGCTATTAATAATGTTAATATTGTTAATATCAATATATGAAATTAATCGATATATGTTTGTTTACGTTATAACACCGATAATGACCATAATAGCAATAGTGATAACGGTGTGCAAACGCGTGATTAATCGGATTTAATTGAATTTTGAGTGCAAAATACAAAAGGTATTTGCAAATCATGTGTTTTTTTACTGATTATATTTATTCCGCAACTATATAAACGATCGAATCCCCGTAGTCACTCCGTAAATCGGTGAAAGCGTTAAAAACAAAAATTAAAGTCAATTCCAAATTCGAATTACGGTACCACCGCTATCGACTGCGAAGAGGATTTGCAATCGAAAGTACACGCGAAGTTTGCATGTATGTGGTAAAAGCGAAGCAATGACCCATGACAAATTATGTAAGTCCTTTTCTTTTTCGTTGCTTGCGCACTCGTTGATTGATCTAACACTCCGCCCTCGTGCATCACTGATGCACTCGCATGCGCAATCTGTAACGTGTTTCGCAGCTGGTCGTAGAAATCGTAATATATCTCAGGTTTAATTTGATGCCGTTTGAATCGATGAGTTTTGCCTGACAGTTAAGAGAATTACAGTTTTGCGTTACATGAGTTGTTAGTTTGTTAGTTCAGTTTTAACAGACAATATGATCGATTTAGCTATACATATGTATTGATGACGTCAGTAACGGTATAGAATTGTATGGAGATTGTTCTGACAATTGCGTGTATGTGTTCTTATTTCACGAGAGCATATACAATAGCGGAAAAGACAAAAAATAAAATTGACACGCGCGTATCACTATTATACATTTTTAAAAACGCTCGTCAACAGATGGAACTTGATTTTCTCTAATGCGCTTTATTCTCGAATCGGTTTTAAAGCAAGCGGATTTCGACGTTAATATCACGTTAATTAAGGTATATGACTATTATTATAATACAATAGCTAAAATGGAATTATAGCTTTGCCTTAATATTTCTATCTCCGGGAGGCTTTTTTTTTGTAAAAAAAGAAAACGTATACTTTCGTTTTTTATCGAGAATACCGTATGGCAAACACGAGTGTCGACAATGAGTCATCCACAGATTTAATTCCGCTTATACTCTTTCTAACGAGATCTCGCTACGAAAAGGGATATAAAAATATGTATCTCGCGTATGTATCTCTGATTTAATTTTCGTAAATTCGTATGTAGGTCGGATGGTGTCAGTGTCATCCTACGAAGCCGCTTCATGTTTTCGTTTCTTTTTCATTTGCGATATAGACTCAAATAAGGATTCACTCGGATTTCATCCACTGTCAATTAGATATACGTATAGTGATGCTGATAAATTTTTCAAGGAAATTTAATCTTAATGACAGATTTTGCTGAGTTTAATGTCGACGTTTTTGATATTGCAAAATGCATCTTACGTTGTTATTATTATTATTATTATTATTATTACGTTGATTGCCATGTGTTAACAATCTTTTTTGCATCGCAGCATCGCAATGTAAACTCACCGGGTATGCATTATAGCCGTTTCAATATCTGATTCTCGAAAGTGTCGGTTGTACCACAAGCAATTTCCCGATTGGCCAAATGCGCACGATAGCATAATCGTACACACGCGAAATGTGTTTCTCCCTTCTCTTCCATCCCTTAATGCAAGCAATACAACCACGATAAGTGCTAATAGCTAGTCTCTGTAAATCGAGACGTTCCGATAGTTCTATAAACGTTATCTTTCGGCATGTAATCAATTCGGCGATTTATTAATTATTAGTTTCACGGCACACAAACTTTACAAAATAATTTCTTAAAATATTCAAAGTTATTTTTTATGTTATTATTATACTACCGAATATTCTTTGCAGTTATTGCAACGGCATTTCAATAAATGTGTTTAAAATATTTCGAGAATTGGATTTATTCAAAATTAGCTGACACAGAAAGCTATACGAGTTAGCAACGCCCGAAATAAATAGTAGGTCGAGGGAAGAGTTACGAAAATGTAAGAAATACGTGAGTGGCTTCAATTTTGCTCGCTACAATTGATAATCTATTTTTTTTTACGAAATAAAGGAGGGAACAATATACGATATTTTACGTCAGAATACCCGTGATGGAAGTATATTAGGTATGCTCGTTTTCGAAACGAATTTCGTACCGTTCTGCGCACAACCAGATGCGACCATTTTAAACATTTACATCGCAGTAACTTTGAAGTGACATATTGCGAAAATGAGTACATGTCAAGTAAAAATGTGTACAAATAGTTTCCGAAAAAAAGGATGCAGAAATTTACATTTCTTTTTTCGATTTCTGAAGGAAAGAACGCATCATAATGTCACAATGACATAATGACATAGCGCCAACTTCAAATACCCACGGCAACGTGGCGACTCCTTCAAAATGAACAAGAGTACACCTAATATACGTCCATCATGAGAATACCACCCCGAAAAATATCGTGTTTAGTCATATGGTTAACGGATCAAAACTTTAGGAAGTTAAAAACAGATATTAATACAATATTTTACGCGACGATATCTCTCACAAATAATATTTGCATAGAACGAAAAATATTCCGCATAGTTTCGTTCGTTTCCATATCCTCTTGTACCACCCTTTCGTTTTTCAGCATCGGCAGTTTCATCAGAGAGCCGATTCTTTATTTGGAATAACATTCGACGTTTTATATATTTTTCTAAATTTCTATAGAACGTTTGTTTATGTTTGTGTCTGCTTTATAATATTTTTCATTAATGTGAATTATAGCATATTTTCTGCACTTGAGAGATTCAAGTTGCAATTATAATATAAAGATATCAACTGAGAAACTGTTACAAATTACATAATGTAAATTATCAATTTTTGTTCAAAATACCAGAAAATATATTCTGCAAATCCATCATATAATTTAACTTAATTTTGCTTAATTTCGCTGTGAAAATTTTGATTGTATATCGAAATGCAATAGCCAAATGATTTTACGTATGAGTTAGTTTCTATAATATTATTGCATTATTGTATCAGGATGTAATTATATGAAAATAAATTTACTCCCTCGTTTTGCTTGAGGCATTGGCTCGATAAATCCGCGCTAATTTTGTCATATGCATTGCGCATGTTATTGATTAATGTAGAAAGATAAATATATAAATACCGCGAATAAAGTTTATTTCGTTAAATTCGTGATAAACACATTGTGCGCCAATTGAAACTTCGATATTATTTGAATCGTTCTATTACACAATTAACAAATAAAACCTTTTTGCGCACCAATAATCATAATGTTTAATATACTCGGTTCCTTTCAAAGAATTATTGACAATGCTCTTGTTGCTATTGTGACTGTATATAAATATTCTTTTTAAAAAATATGGAAAATTTCAATTAAATTATTGAAGAGTTTTTTTTTATCATAAGCGATATTTCGTTGCAGTTTTTGGGACATACCGAGTGTTTGGTGGCAGGCGAGCACAGTCACGATGGGTATCGGCGTCGCGATTGCAGTGATCGGCGCTCTGACGCTTTTAGCAGCAGCATCGTCATTCCTTCCGCATATTCTCAAAACGCCAAAACACACGAGGATTCTTGGTTCCTTACAACTGCTCGCTGGTGAGTGTATTATAAGTATTTTTCGCAACTTGTAATTAAATTTGGCTATTATATGTGCGTCCATTACCATCAATGTTCCGTTACCATTTATGAGAGAAAAATATTTTTCGCATATCATTAAATACGATAAAATAAACTTTGAATCCTTTTATTGAGCATGAGCGAAAAAAATAATCTCGCGCACCTTTTCAAAAATGACAACCCATCCCCGCTCGTCAAATTGATGCGAAACCAATGGAGCTGCGAGAGACTTGCATTTCGCAGCGAAATAATGAACTGTCCCCAAATAAAATAGATATCAAGCGATGTCATTCTTCTTCTAACATTGACATATTCCATTTACGCGGTTCAAGTTAGTTCGTTGTTTTCGATCCTTTTCTATGTTCAAGAATCGCTTTCGAAAAATGACAGAGTCACAGACATGATCGATGCAGGACGAAGCCGGGAATGTCATAATATTTTTTTTACAAGAAAAACATTTGATTACACAATGTTAAAATTACAAATTTCGTGTGAGCAGGGCAGCTTCTTTTTATTAAAATATTCATATTTTGCAAGCAAATTAATTTTGCAATCTAATCTCATTCTTCATCTTTATATAAGTACCTAATATTTTCAAGGGGAAGAAACTTATTTAAATATCTTAACAATATTATCAGTACTACAAAAGAGTAAACAGATGAAATTGATCGAGACTTTTCAATGGCAACTACACTGCTAGTTTATGAATTTACAATACCCTTAATAAAAATGTACAGTAAATTTACAAACCATATAATGTTTTGCTGTGATCTCACAATATTTGCAAATTTATAAGAAATTTGTTGTGAATTTACGCAAAATTGACGCATCACGCATGCGCATTAGAGATTTGTATATATTTTACCACAAAATGTTATTACAATTTCACAATAAAACTGTTTAAATTTACAACACATTTTTGTTGGATCAAAACTTCCAATACTTCTGGAAGTTTACAACTTTCTAGAAATTTCTTACAGTGTAAATTCAAGTGCGCAATTTAAAATTGATAGGCCACTTTCATTTACTTGTTACAGCCACGATGATATGCGGCGGCCTGGTTATGTATCCGATAGGCTGGGATAATCGGGAGGTACGCGAATCCTGTGGGAAGGGGGCCAACGTTTACAATCTCGGTGAGTGCCTTCGTCCTCGAAACATCATTTTCGAGTCTGCAGGAACGCGATGCAGGTTTCGCGGGATGCAAACCGCGTGGAATGGTGCCGGAACTTAATTTCGGCGGAATGTGGTGCGCGAGTTATTGATTTAATTTGATAACTAATTAACGTGCTCGACGAATTTGCGCGCGCGCGCGAGAGAAGAGTTGCTTTAGTTGCTCGTTTCCTAGTTTAACGACGTCTTCAGCGAGAAATTGCCGTTCCAATGCGACGTGACGCGGCGAAATCTGCGGACATGTGTCTGTACGTAATCACTCTTAAGACGTAACTACCAGATGACGACAGCGACGACGACGATGGACTGGAATCAGTAATGGAACCTTCTGCATTTTCGCAGGCGAGTTCCCGGGGCGTTTTATCGAGCATTCAACGATTTACAGTCGTTTCTTCGAGACTTAACATAAATCAATCGAGACTTATGGCTCTTGTGTGTAACTTTACGGGACGTACAAATTCACGTCTCACTGGTCTCAGATGTAGTTTCTGATTTCCTCGTAATTTCCCAACGCGACACGCAACGATGCGATTCGACGTCGGCAATCCGATGATTTGCCTTTCAATACTCGAGGGATGATTCGTTATTGATTCTCCATGACTGCGGATGCATACGTTGTATTTCGCATGCAGGATCATCTCTAATAAATCCGCATCCGGTTTAACAGCGCGATGGAACCCAAAGAAAATATTCGTTTATTTCGTGCTGCTGCGTCAAATAGAAATTGTCGCATTAAAATATCTTAAATTTTTTCTTGAAGATTCTATCAAGATGTCTCAACATTTTTTGAGTTATAATATATGAAAAAAGCAATTTTGTATCGACAAAGGAAACTTTTAACAAAATTAATCACGACAATTTCAGGATGTTTTGAATGTAGGCGCGGTTGTACATTTTTTTCGATAGAATTTTGAAGGGTTATCGAATATCCAGTATAATCCGTGCTTTTCGGTATACAGGTGACAAGTAATCCCAGGTGAGTGCTAGGAATAGACCTGGATTGGTAGGTCAAACCGACGTCAAAACCAATGTCACAGCGATGTGTGACGACCGAATCACATATATTTTCAATAAAGTACCGTTAGTTAAACGACATCTCCTACGGGTTGAAAATTAAACTTATTTATAAATTCTGATAGAAGCATCAGTACGTTCCAATTATCTAAAATTGTTCGAACCGATCGTTACTATCGATATATTTCCAATTATAACACAATCGCAAATAACATTTCTATTATTTTAGCGTTAAATTAGATTTATAGGTATTCTATTTACGTCAGTGACAATATCGGTTATACTTATTATTATGTTCATTTATGCCATTATATTATCATCAGGTTTAAATAGAATGTTTCGCTCTGTTTATTTCTATCGCAAAAACATTTATTTATACTAGTATCAAGATAAACAAATATCTAAAATTGACAAAATTAATTTAACCCTTTGTCAACAATATAGAGTTTTAACTCTTCCATTAACGTGGGGGCTTTTGAGAAACAGAGCAAATTTTTTTGTTCCGGATTATATAAAAATCTGAACAAATTCCGGTATACTTGTCAAAGGTAACCGATTTTGTAGAGAATTCAATCTTTCACGATAGATAATAAAAAATTTTCTCGATTTTTTTTAGGGGGCACGCAACAGACTTATAAAGTGAAAAAATATTTTTTCATTTTTTTTAACTGGTAGTTTTCTATATGTAAAAATGATCAAACTCACATAAACTCAAAAAATATAGTAAGTCTTTGAAAGTACAGTTTTCAAGCTTTATATAAAAGCCTTTTTTAAATTTAAGTTTTGTTCAGTTTTTAACGAAGTTACGACTGCTCTTAATAGCAATACAGAAAAACCGACATTTTTTTGCACCAACCTAATAGAAAGCAATCTTTTATTTCTCCAATTGTAATATCTTAAAAAGCAGCTTCTGTAAGTAATCCCCTTAATTCCATGGCTTACGCCATAAGACAAATCTGTCCGTCTCAATTTATTAGCCTATCTTGGTGCGCTGATTAAGCTATTACAAGCGACGATTACATTCAACCTCGGCACGACGATTAGGCCGACTAAGCTATTCTCGGGGAAATTCCCGTGGGTAGCTACCTAGCTACGGATCGCTGTCGAGGTTTCACCAGGGGGATCATCGAGACGAGTCGATGACGAACGGATGCCATCTGTTTCAGGGAAGTGCTCGGTGTCCTGGTCGAGTCACTTGCTGGTCGGCTCGGTGGCGTTGCTGATGCTGTGCTTCGGCCTGAGCTTCTGCGCGGCGCGACACAAGCCCGACGCGAATCCGCACACGGATCCCCTGCGCATTTGACAATCGAGGTACTCTCAGTCGATACACGCCTATGCCTCGCCGAAGACGACCACACTCTCCATCGTCACGGTCTGTTGATCACGCGTGCCTGTTGCGTGCACGCGTCGTGCGTACGTGAGTACGCGATCCACCGTTCGCACGAACATACGTCATCGTGCGTACAAATACGAATTCCACGCATTGCGGAATCTCACGCGCGTCACGGCATGCATAAACCGCGTTCTCATTACGCGTGCATGTATATATATATATGTTTGTATTTTTCAAGCAGGGCGTGAGTGCGAATTTTTCCGCATGTTTAACGCGTGGTTCAACATAAACGCATCTCCTGCGTGCGCGAGTAACCCCCCGTTAATATTGATGACGTTAACTCACAATACAGATCAGCGAGACGGACATTATAAATGAGCATTGTGATCTCATAGCGTTCGACAGACGAAACGATTAATAATTGAAGTGAAATCAACGAGGTAGATACGAGTCGATATAGCTCGAAAGGATATTAATATTTGGCTCGTCACGTCATATGACGTAGCGATCTAAACTTGGCGGACAAGTATGTTTCTCCAGTGATGCTATCTTCGACGAGATTCAGCGAGATTCGTAAAGTTTGAGACACTCTCTACGATCCCCTGGCCAATACAACTGACATTTCCTTGCGAACGATCCGTGAGATTTCGAAATCACGTCCAAGAGATCCGCAGATTTCGGAAGATTGATTAAACTTTTGACAGGTTAACGCGTATCTACCCCACCCTTTCTATCCATCGAAACAAATCCTACGTCTTTGTATATAACCCGCAACCTGGCATATGTACGTATGTATATACACGTTGGAGTGAATCCTACAGTCCTGTCTCGCGGCAGACGGTTGGAGAGAAAGCCGCGCCATCGGTATTTCCAATTCCGTGCCATAGTAAGCCCCTGGCTGAGAGCGACGAAGCAATTGGCAATTCGCTTCGACGGGACTTTCAGCACTTTCAATTCGCACGGGGAACTCGCTTGCCGGGCGAATACACACGGTGACTGGAAAGGAGCCGGACGGGGAGACGGACACTCCTTTCCTCTCCTCTCTTCCTCCCCCCTCCCCCTCCTCTCCACCCGTATCGAGAGAGTCCGCATTCAGATGCGCCGTAACGATCACGATATCCAGGAGAGCTGCTGCACGCTCCTCGTCGAGGACCGGGAATCACTGTGTTTCCCACGGTCCGAAAGCCTTTCGGATATATCGATCGCGAAGGCGCGCAGAACGTTTCGGCTCTCCAGAGATTTGCACGTTCCTCTTATTTATCCTCGTCTCTTGGATTCTCCCCTCAAGACGCTATTTCCTTCGTGGAAGTAATGCGTTGGCTCAACCGTGAGTGTCGGTTTAGCGTTCTCTTAAAATTTATTTGGATCTACGATTCCAGATTTTATTTCTAGGATATGTTACTCTTCGTATGTAATTTTCCGTCTTCCAGCTTTTGCGAGATAATCTTTCCCTGGAATAATTCTTTTTAAATAATAGAAAATTGTTACATTTCCCAAAAGGTTCGTCGACACTATTTAAACTATTTTATCAAACAGCAAACGATTGTTATCCATATTGAATCGCGGAAGCGTTGAGAAAACTGGATTCAAGTCGGAAAAGCGGATTGAGAATTAAACGGGTGGCGAAATCAGCGTAATTAAAAGATAAAAGGATCAGAGAGAAGATCAGAGTTCTGGGGTGGATGCGGGTAGTAGTTTATTTGTATCGCGGCTCCTATCTAAACTGTCCGCACCTGCCTTTCACTTCGCTCTCTTTTTCCAAACGGAGAAATCAGAAGGTCGAGTTAGCTAAAGAGAAATATTTTTTTGTTGAATATTTGACAGTTTCGTTTAAACTTTCAGTACAAACTGCGACATTTACGAGAACGATGCGCGAAAAGTCCTTTTTATTTTTATTCCTCATCACTTAAAAAAATTCGCGGGCGAATAGATGCCTTCATACTTTTTGTTAAGCAAAACGACCTAGCAATTTGCCGCAAAATCTCGCTGTCGCGGTGCTCGTTCCCGTGAATATCGAGCCACCCCGTAACAGCTCCCAGGTAAAAAACAGCCCGCGGCTGTACCTGCATACGCGATATAAAAAAACGTAATATTCAGAGCGCGTATGTAAGCAAGATGTGTATGTGTTAGCCCCGGTGAAATTCGCAATTGCGGGCGCGGTTGAATTTCACGTGCTGACGGAACGGCGCGCACAAACGATGGCCGCGCGTTATTCGGTGAAGGCATTCGCTATTGGCCCGATAAAAATCCAAGCTGAGCAAACACGCCGGAGCATGTTTCGTTCGCGCGGGTTCTCTACGCACCGCTTACTTCTTGCATCGGATTAATCGAGATTTTTTTTCTCCACGCACGATGCGTGCGCGCTCGTATTGTGGCGCATGAAATAAACGTACTCGTCGTGGTTCCTCCACTGTCGTGCGTCTGATACAAATCGTTTCATCGTGAATAAAATCCCCCCCTCTCTCTCTCTCTCTCCGTGCGTTCAAATATTCTGACCATGGAAATCGTCGGGAATTTCGAAAATATCTCGGTTACCCGTTATTGACGCGAAACGAAGTCACGTCGCGCGCATCGGCATGGCTTTCGCGATCGCAAATTGCGCGACACTCTACCATAGGTGTCATAAAACTACTGAAAGCTTTTTGCGTTATCTACTTCGTGTACTTCAATCTGGGATTTAGTGCTTGTCAATGCGCGCGCCCACATAGCGTTACCGAAATCTACGAATTCCGATGAACGCGTCAATCGTTTCCGCTGGATCGAGAATGTGCTCTGCACAAAGTAGAAAGTTCCAATTTAAATCACGTCTCATGTACATTACAACCTTTTTTTATTATATACATATATTTGAGAGATAACTAGTTTAATTAGCTTCCTCTGAAACTTTTCTTCCGATACTCAACAACATGCGTCGTATCTTCTTATTTTCCAATAAGACTTTCAGTAACTTCCGCATCTCAAACCTCTAACTCGATTCACTCGTTAACTCGTGATTCGCTCACAGTACTACTAGATCTACTACACCGTGTTCTTCTCTCAAGCTGCAACTTTAGGCTTCCACCGAGAAGTACAGTCCCCCGAGCGGGACTTAGTAAAGAGAGAAAGAGAAAAAAAAAGAAGGTGAAGGAAACGAGCCGTCGGTTCCGGATCTATCGATCGATGGGTTGGTTTGCTCGCTGGCAGAACGGACGTTCTGTTCGTTCCCTCGAGAAACTTTCGCGGTAAAACCTCTCCCGTTCGCGTGCGCATTCTCCAACATCCCGTCCCTCATTCGTTCCGTTCTTTTTCCTAGCTCGTCGTCCTACCTTCCAACCGATCTTTCCCTCTTCCATCTTTCGCTTACGCGCTTCCACAACGCCGCTTTCCCGATTCCACTTTGCCTCTTATCGACTTCCGCCCTTCCTTCCTAAACCTAAGGACTCACCCCGGCCATTTCTCTCGTGACCAGCCGACACCACCAACCGCCGAAGGTGGGGAAAAGAGATAGCCGGAAAAGCGAGTTCGTTCTCGTGACTAATTGAGCTATCGGTTCGCCAGCGAGAGAGATACGGTAGATCGTGGCGAAAGGGAATGATTCAAGAGCACGAGGAATGTCTCGACGAGCCAACCGTTGTTACCCTCTCACACCATAGTCCTTATGTGTTTTCGCTCGCTCGATTCCATGAGCACTTATCGTACAGAGCTGGCCAGAGCCATTTCGCTGTCTCTATAAACGTACCGTTTCTGTAACCAGTTACTTGGTTGCTTAGCTGTCCTTAGGGAGGCCATAAGGACTACGAGCAAATTTCTGCGCCAGTTTATTCTCTCTCCGTTCTTCTGCTTAATCTTAATTTCGCCACGACTGTTTCCACCCCTCCTCTATAATTCGGTTTCTTGGGCAAGAGGCAAGAAGTGAAAACGATAGACTATATTTCACTTAAGATATTAGAACTTTACGCTCAATATACACATACATTTATTCGTTTTTGCAGAAATGCAAACGATAACCAGGCCGAGGCAATATATCTAATTCTTTTCCTCTATCCAATCTTAATGAGCTTTACGTATTACATATTAACAGTGTAACTGTGTATACAAAAACAAGAAATACTTTTTTTTTATAAATGCTCAATCGTACGTTAAAGGATTGAAGGACCTCTTTGAAACAACATCGATTACCATTTCGAGTGAATACTATTGAAATAACGAGAGATGAAAATTATTTCAGATAATATTTTTAATACATATTTTCAGTTCTAATTTTAAGATTTTTCTAACAAGGAAATACTGAAAGTGTTCTCCTCCGATTTTAATGAGCTTTAATTATATTGTTCTCCGGACGAAAATAAGGAATACGTATTTTTTTTATAAAAATAATATGTATCTCTTATTTTTGTCTGGAGAATAATATAATTCAAAACTCAATAAAATCGGAAAAGGTAAAAGCAAAAATTAGAGAGTAAAAATACAAAGAATTTAATATACATATACAGGGTGTCTGGTAAGTTTTTGCCAACCGCTTTTGTATAGATAGAGCGGACTAAACTGAGTCGAAAAGTCCTCTACCATTTTGTAATTTTCGCAATATTTCGCAATTTTTTATCAACTTTTTAGTACTGTATTTCCTTATTTTTATCAACATGAGAAAATACGATATTAAAAAATTCTGAAAAAATTTTCAGAACTTTATGAGAAGAAAATAAACAATTTTTGTCTCTTGCTGTTTTTTTTGTAAAGTTGATAGTATTTGAGTAAAAAATTATTGAAGACCAATTTTTAGTAATTAATATCTTGTTAACTATTGCGAAAATTGTAAAATGGTAGAGGTGGAAATTACCAGAGGTGGAATAATTAATCAAAGGAATTATGGGCTCATCAAAATCCCAGGTCTGTTAGAGAATACAAATTTCAGCAAGAGTTTTCTGTTAATGTCTGGCTTGGAATTTGGAACGACGTTTTAGTGGGACCGTTTTTTTTACCTGCAAGATTAAATGGGGACCGTTTTCTAAATTTCTTGGAGAATGAATTTTCTGACTATTTAGAAAACATCCCATTACAACAACGTACTGAAATGTGGTTTCAATTAGATGGATGCCCTGCTCATTACAGCAGAGTCGCTAGAACCTGGTTAGATAGAAAATTCCCACAACGATGGATTGGACGTGGAGGAGCAGTACATTGGGCAACTCGTTCGCCCGACTTAACGCCATTAGATTTCTATGCATGGGGTACTCTGAAGCAAGAAGTTTATTCTTCGCCTATTCAATCAGAGCAACATTTGAGAAATCGTATCGTAGCTGCAGCGAACAGAATATCGCAAGAACAGTGCCTGGCTGCTACAAGAGCCGTGTTTGACAGATGCAATGCTTGTATTGCTGCAAGAGGTGCACATTTCGAACAAAATCTTCATTAAAAAGTTTATAAATAAAATAATTAAAATAATAAATTAAATATATTTTTTTCTTTTTTCGTGATTTCCTGCGAAACAAAGCAAAAAGGAGCATATGTCTATAGGACTTTTTTTCTTAGTTTTTTACTCCTCTACACGCTCCCGAAGTTTTGCCATTTAATTTGGAAACACCCTGTATATTTGGCAATTTTTAGTAATTAATATCTCGTTAACTATTGTGAAAATTGCAAAATGATAGAGGACTTTTCAATTCAGTTTAGTTCGCTTAATCTACACAAAAGCGGTTCGCAAAAATTTACAAGACACCCTGTATATTTATTTTTTTGAAAACAATTTTTTACGATATTTTAAAAAAATATTGAAAATATCGCTACGCGCGTCACATCTATTTTATGTTTACTATATAGCGACAGTTTTTTTTATTTGTAATATATCACAATGCAAAATAACATTTAAGGTAGATATGGTTATAAATAATTTTTATGCATAATTATAATCTGTTTGTTAAAATAATAACGTGAAAACGTTTTTGATGAGACATCAAAAGCTGCAAAATGATGTAGTGAGATAAATGGTGCACCGACGCAGTAGCATAATTTTATTTGCAACAATATATGCATTGTATATAAGCATGGTAACGAGACCGTCGTATCAATTTTCCAATAAAATTTATCTTCAGTAAAATAACAGAGTTATATTTTAATATAAAATATACTCACGTAAAAGAGAGAGAGAGAGAGAGAGAAAGAAAAAGAGGGAGAGAAAATGTGTGGAAGAAATGAAAGAAAGTTAAAGACTTGATTAATGTGATTACACGTAGTTCGCACGACAATATACCGGAAAATGTCAATTTCTATCTGTAGAAAAGAAAGTTCGCCAACTTGAACGATTTCGATGTCTCCACTATTCCTAAAGTTTCCGTTATGAGTCTTGTGGTCGCGAAACAACAGTTCAGACCGGTTTTTCGAAGCAATCGAGACGTCCTTTATCGTGACGATTACGGTTTTCTGTGATTCTTGTTTCGTTGTGCAGTTGTTCTTTAGAAAAGCCTTTTAACGTCATAAATTGAATCGAAAGATATTCGAAGACTGTCAAGGTATAATACCGGCTAACTTGGAGAAAAATATATTTCTTTCAAAGCACCAGTCTCATATAAATTAACGTAATATGTTAGTTTATAAAAAATAAAAACACAATTATATAATATTATATTTAAACACACTTATATTAAAAACCTAAAGAATGTCAGTAAATTTTCGAATTTACTTTGCGTTTCCGTTTCTATTTTAATTGATTCTATAGTCATAGGAGTATCTTATTACTTTTGGCATCTTACCAAGAAGATTAGATCTATTTTCCCTCTCCTTCCTACATAATGAAATATTCATAAAACCAGTATAATATTGAATGTATATATTACGTATATGACGAAATATTATACAAAATGGAAGGACAAGAATTTCTAAATCTTCAAAATGTATACGATGTCAACGTGAATGAATAAAATCAACCACGAGAAAGCTGACATATATTCTTAAAAAAAAAAATATATATATTCTCTAAAAGAAAAAAGTAATAAATATTGCATATGCATTCAATTTTGTTTTATTCCAAATTTCTCAGAATTTATTGAGCTTCGAGGAAAAATTAAAATTGTAAAAATTACATCCAGCACACACACACAACACTAAATTGATTAAGATGCATTACTTTGAAAAAATATAGGAATTGACTTTGAAGAATTATTTAAACTCTCTTATACGATTGAGCACTTATAAAAATATTTTGTTATAAAATGTTTCTATCTTAGATTATTCAACAATATCGCGTGCTGTATTTGATAACCATAAGATTCCATATTGATTACTATATAATTAGATTTCTATTCTTCAATTATCTCATCGTTGATCCGCAGAATAGTCACAACTCGAATTGTTGGCTACAAGATAGAAAGAGGCATGCTAATTCGTCTTTGTGAAGAGCAACGAGCTCTTTGATTAGCTTCTGTCTGTGATCGAACAGCGTAAAGCTTTCCCGTTAATTTGACACTTTCAATGCACGATCCAATAATGAGGGATACTGTTTGACGGTATTTCCCGGACATTGGGTGATTAGGGAGAGATTGTGATTAATCCTGTCGAATTGCCGGTAGCTTCGTAAAACGATTATCATTGTCGGCAATGAGTCGTCGATTAATCAATCGATACTTATCCGCCGCGTCCTTAATCGTTTATTCATTTTCCTCGCGGCGTCCAGGAAGGCAATTGTTAGTCGGTGTTATATTATGGCCGTAATAATTTCGACAGCTCGGAAGTGCTGAAAAATATGAGATATTGGACGCGTCGGGGAGCTATTGAACGAGAAGAGAATATCTGAGAACGAGGATAAGATTTCTCAAGGGTCGTTTTTCTCTGTTTCCTCTGTCTACTAAATCTGCTGAATGACGCGATCGATATATCCGGGCGACGTGTACATGAAATCGACGGTTATGCAAATTATGACAGCGTAATCTATCGTGCTTCCCAAATGTCCTTGTATATACATTTTTCATTCTTGACCTTCGCTCTCATTTTCTACCACAAGATCGGTGTACCAAATACTAATTGTATTGACGTATTATCATCTATTGTGAATTCGTATGGAAATTAAGGACCACCCAATCGGTACCCAATCATAAAAATGCGAATATAAGTACGGATTTTCGAAGAGACCATCGCTATTACTATCTATCGTTTTGTACAAAAGGGTATTGTTAATAAACAAGCATAGTAAAATGTTTTATGATATTCACGAAAAAGCACGTTGCACAAAATAATAACACATGATATCGGCATCGTCGTGTACATTCGATTAGTCGAGAGTTTGCCAAACAAAAGGATTAAATGAGCATATATGCGGGTGATATAAATTTTCCATTTAGAATAATAAACAATATGTTTACCTTAAGTTTAATATTACGTAATAATGGAATACATAATGTTGGCATATCAAACGTGTACATCTTTGTTCCAATATTCCATGACACGTATTAATTTCCTATCATTATTTTATGTAACGTGCTTTACATCGCGACCTCCTGTCGTATCGTCACAATCAATACGTTCCAGCATCACAATGGCTAAGATAGTCGTTAATGTATATTAAATGCGTATACTAACTGTGCTGGAATGTAATAACAATAATTTGCTGATGGCAGCATATTAAACAAACGTGCCAATGAAAAGAGGATCTTCAGGGTGACATTTATTTAAAAGGATACATTTCCTGATACAATTATTAAGCACACATTAATATTAATTCTATGACATTTTATTTCCTTCAACTATAGTTTCTTTCCGAGAACAAGAAGAATGGAATATATTCGTTGAAGCTTTCAGAATGCATAATGCTTTTACTGGAGAGGAGAGAAAGAACATGAGAAAATTCCAAGATTTATTGGATCTCAGTATATTCCTGATAAAACTTCATAATTTTAACTTTGACAAATAAAGTTCGCATGCAACTTTTGTAATATGTAGCAACACCAAACGGACAAAATTCATTCATTAAAAAAAATACATTAATTAATTGAACCCCTCATCGATTGAATCGCAGCGAAATTGTACATGTATAAAATACTTTGAGGTCTGTGACTTGTATGCATGTGCGTTGTGTTCTGTGTGTCCGTGTGTGTACATACGCGTGAAAAACAAAGAAACGTAACAAGCGTATGTTTAGTTAGAGCTCGGTTGAAAAAAGTATGCACATACGCATTCAACGTAAAAATAAATAAATGGTGTTTGATATGCAATCCGACACACAATTAACGAAGGTTAATCCGAAAGTTTTCATTTTCGTAAGTAACTGCGAAAGCTCGTGCAGTATGTAATTTACAATATAGAATGTATTATTACAGAACTGGTCCTCTCGTACTTGTCATCCATGACCGTTTCCTTATGTAAACGACAATTATGTACATACCATTATATGTATTCATCTGCTGTAAATGTTACGTATATTAATATATTTTATAATAAAAAGGAAGTAAATGAAAAAACACATCGTTGATTTTCCTGCTCATTCTTTTCCCTCAAGTTAATTGTGTATTCGTATTACTATATTTTAACTTCGGTTAATTTTATGTTCATTTTTCATTTAGTTTAGAATAAATATTATTCTAATATTTTAATTCTTGTTTATTGTCCAGTATCCATTCTGTCGTAGCATATATTTTCATCAACAATCGTCCAATTACGTGTGCATAATGACCTAATTGCGGGCTTATTCAGTCCTGCTTGCATCATCTTCCCTCGAGGAGAATGGATAAGATGAAGAAAGAGGATTTATGGCAAAGATCACTTTCGAGGGCAAATGCTCTTACGTGACACGTAGTTTCCTATAAGCGGACTAGTGTAAAGGAGAAGAGAGGAGATGAAGGAGGATAATGACATTGGTGCAGAGAGGTTGAGAGAAGAGAGGAATGCGGTAACGCGGCGAATCAGCGACACGATAAAAACAGATGATGAGATAAGCGAGGACAGAAGAGGTTGCGTTGCACGTCGGTGAATGAATTGGATCAATACCGATCGTTGCGAGAGAGAAGCGCACTTTTACATTAGCTCAATAATATTTGATGCAAAGGAATTCATGAATCGGGTAAGAATAAACATTTACGATGTTGAGTCGCGATGTAAAGAGAAGAGATGTAAATAAAATGCGCGAGAAAAAAATCACGTTGTCTTTCATTCATTTTCTAAGTGCAAGTCGCTCGACTAGGAACGAGATGCTTTACGAGGACGTAAAACGGTGATAATAAAAATGCGGATAATGAGGAGTAATTTCTATGTCGAATGAGCTTATAGCGAGAAGAGATGTAATAAAACCCCTTGGAAACTCTCGATAGTAGGATCAAATTTAGCTTAAAATTTTCAACTTACGCAAAACTAATCTGCGAGAAAATAGAAAGTTCAAAAAGAGCCAAGATATTTAAAGTTGATCTCTTACACGACACGTATCTTCACGAAAGCTTTAATATGATATTATCAATTCTGATTGTGAATGTTCACAAAATTTATTTTATACCATATGATTTATTCGAGAAAACCAGTAATATCGATGTGATATTTAACACGATTTCACAGTATTACAATCAGCAATGGTCATTTGATGAGGTTGAACAATAAGCAATAAATATTTATTGTGTAATTAATAAAAAAATAATTCGCTATTTAAATTAAATTTAATTTAATATTTAACTAATATTCTGAATTTAAATTTAATATAATGTTTACATTTATATATTGTGCATTGTATCAATTATAAATATCAGGATAAATGATTATCTTTACTTTTCAGATTGTAAAGAACGAGATGAAAGGGTAAAAAGGGATAAATATAACTTGCTTAATCATCACATCACAGATGAGGTGAAACTTAATATGCGCGCATCAGGTTATCGATGATAAAATACGAATTTCACTTCGTATACAGTATCCATGGCTTCCGAGTGCCGGAGGTTATATCCTTAATTCTCGGTCGAAGGATCCACTTTCGGTGTCGGATCATGTATGCAGAAAATAATTTTGGATCGGCTTTAACTCGTGTAGAGAATTACATACAACGTAGGAAATTATGTAATTAAATTGTGTAATGAAAATTCCACGTGTACAAGTAAATATGAAGAAAACACGACAAAAATATGAATATGCGCTGGTGTGCAAATGCGCATTTTGTAGAATAAAAATGTTTAGAATAAAAAGTAAATTAGAGCGACCATAAGTATAATAAAAGTCGCTATAATCCTACATATGTTGTTTTTCATTTTCTGGTTAAATTGTAGTTAGACTTAACCTGATGTCACAAGTTAACCAGATAATGAAAAATTGGCCTTATGAGAATCAAGAATAATCGGTTATCTTTAATTTTGGTGAATCCAATAAACTATATTAATAATACAAAATATATACTTGTTTCCACGAATAAACAAGATTCACAATGTATTATCTAATATAATATCTATAGAGCATACGCGCTTCGAGTAAGAACAAAATTGATGCAAATGTTGAAGCATCATGAAGTTAAGTGTATACATTCGATCTGCTTTCTAATTCGTAAGAAAGCTGAGCCACTCACGAAAGTTGGTGTACTGTAATAAGAAGACTTCTCATGGCTGTAGACCGGTGTTAGAAGTCGGGGGTAAGGTAATCCGTGACTATGGCAAGATCCTGGCGGTTCGTGTTCAGAACTCCTCAGCAAGAACGTTAACGCTTATTAGAGTTTGCTCGTTAGAACAATCGCGGAGAGCATACGGCAGAATTAGCCGGTATGCCATTTAGTGATAGCTACGCGCTTCTTGAGCAAATTGTAATTAACTACGGAAAACTGTCATTCATGCGAATACTGCGCTATTAGATCGTTATAATACTCCGATATTGATTTATGGTTTGATAAATGGTGTTTCGATGAATACTCTTTCAATCTCCTCTTCCTTTCATTAAATTTCTTTCATTCAGAAAAAAAATGAAGATTTTCATATCGATATATCATGCTGTGCATAACAAAATTTAAAAGAAATACCGTTCACACTTTAGTAGAGTATGATTACGAACATGATTGCATTCTAAATGCAGGTCAACCTTTTTAGCGTTTTCTATTCGTCTCGAGCGCTCGATAAACTCCATTTAGGAGGCAAGCGCAAAGACGTGCTTTCGTGAAGTAATGCAAAGCATCAGACTCGGCATGTTGGAACGTAAAGTCCTGATAATGCAAAGCGGAATAAGGCAGTCCGTCGGGCTCGCGAGCCGAGATACCGCATTGCTAAAAGGGGATTGGAAACTGGAATCTACGTGCGAAGTAGCACTTGTCACTGCGTTCCCTTACCCTACAATGTTGAAGAACCCTTCCTTTCAGACTTTTTTGAATTTGTTCGCACCTACGAGGCAGAATCTTCGCAGCCTGCAACGGAAAACCGCGAGAAATCGCGGAGCCCGTATCGAATTACTTTAAGGAAGGTAAAACCTGAGAAACTAGATCGTTCTCGAATTTTATAGCCTCGGCTTTCGCCATACTTAGCTTTCTTACTCGTACTCTCCCAGCCATAAGAGATATTGTAATCACTTAAAGCTTCCGTTTCCTCGCTACAGCTATATTGAATTATAATGTCAGAAGAATTATTATGTGAATCTTTTTCTTGCGCTACACGTCGAAATTAATTTTTTTTTGTACGCCAGCACTCATTATCTCTGTAATATAAATTATCTCTCTCTCTCTCTCTCTCTCTCTCTCTCTCTCTCTCTCTCTCTCTTCTGTAATAAAATATATTTTGAAAATTCTGATTTTATTATTCACTCTGTACTGAATATACGCATAATTCAGCCTGCATGTACAGTTATTTATTAATCTTTGAACTCAAAAGAGAATTTACTGGATATATTTTAATAATCAGTACTATGTATATATAGCGTTTTACGATATACAAACAAATTAATTTTGATATATGTTCGAAAAAAAGTTGCACACATCTTGCTTCTCGCATTATAAAGAAATATTATATGCGCGAAATACCAAATATTTAACCTTTAGTGAGTTATAGATAGGGTAGTTATAGCATTCCAGGTAGATATAATTTTCTTAAAATCTTTTTTTTTATTTTGCAAAAGGAAAATACAAAAAATTGCCCAGACATTCAGAAATCTTAAAGTTCATTATTTTTACATTCTTCTATTTTATAAGGGTTAATTAATTAATGTAAATTTAACTATAACCTAATATATTAGTTAAAAAATGTCACTATATAAAATTAAAATGTTTTGGGGTGTTATAAGCATTTCACTTACCAACTTGTATATCTTTAAATTACCTATCTATTCAAAAGTTAAGTAATATTGCAAATAAATTATGAATAAAATTCCTAATATTCATATAAAAGTGGAGAAATAAAACAATAAAAGTTATTTAAAAAAATATGCTGCTATTTACTGTCCCATTTAACTAAAATGGATTTAACTAAAATGGATCATTACGTATCCTTTGTTCTTTGCGCAACCTTCATGTTAGAGCATATCCTATATGCGTAGTATATATGTTGCAGTTATGAAGCTACCATGTTATCTTGCCCCTGTCAACTTGCCCGAAACGGCTTAATGTAACGACGTGGCTTCTAGTTTGTAAGTTATGAATTCCTTCACTAATCCGATATGCAAAATACGTATCCTATAACTGCAGCTTCTCAAGCAAAATATCGTTTATTTTCTAGAATACATCTAAATCCATGATATATTTATATCTCATAAATGGAAAATCTTATCAATCAAAGTAAGATGCTTAAAATTAAGTAGATTTCGTTTCATTTAAACAATTTAATATAAGATTTCATGTGCTATACAAAAGCACGATCTTCATCTTATATAAGAAAAGAATGATTTTAGTAAAGTTTAACTAGATATAGATCTGAAAATAATTTTGTTCGATTATCAAAATAGTTACGTAGAAATTTCATGCATACTGAACAATGCTGCAAAAAATTTTGACATTCTAGCAACCAGTTCGAGCATCCTACACGGAGAGAATTTTTTTTTCTTAGAATTTACCCTGAAAATATGATAATCGTGAGACAACAATGTATTTTCAAGAATTTTAATGTAAATCTCTCTCATTCATTAATAAAACTACAATAAAGTATAAAATAAGTTTGATTAATTTTACTGAAGTGCATGGTAAAAATCTTTAAAATATTGTATTGTACCACAACTACCATATTTTCAGGGTAAATTTTAAAACAAAATTCTCTCCGTATACATAATCATTTTGATGATCCAACAAAATTATTTTGAGATCTGTATCTAAATTTTTAAATACTTTAGCAAAACCGTTCTTCTCGTGTAGCATATATTAGCCGTCATGTGGCAACCAGTTGCTGTTTGTAAAAGATTTCAAGACAATTGAACGTATTCATCGTATTTCAGTATCCATTGAATTATGTATACATCCCTTTAAATTTTCACATGTTGAATCCCACGTAAAGTGTTACATTCGTTTATTCGAAGATTTATTCCTAGTTCGCGAGAAAGTGGAAGAGCATAGCTAGTGCTCCGCGTACTGACGTGTGTATACAATACGTACATTCACACGGCGCGTCACGTACAACGTGAAAAGTGCCGCTTAACTCGCAAAGTGATTCGAGTGGATAGAGAGGCTAGCTGGTCCGTAATGTCCCTCGAAAAACGAAAGCCCCTACCAATTCCTATCCTTTCCTTTCGTGTCGAGTATCTCGTACTACCTTTGAAATAAAAAAGAATGAACGGACAGCTTTAACCGTCGACACTGCAGACTTAAATTCGCGCTGCCAAATAAGAACGGAAAGAAAGGCTTGGGTCTAATATGTCAACAATGTCAAATGCAAGAAGATTTAGAATCGATGAAACCAATTTTATATAAAAATTTGACATTTTCCTTAGAATTTTTAAACTTATGTAGAATTTAAATCAATTTTTTTCGGCAAACAAGGATCGTTTACAAAAGAAAAATTAAACCTATACGAGAGATAAAAATTTACATGAGTTAATCGACCGCGAAATCATTCTTATTCAACTGCCTAATATTTACTCGAGTTCGTTAAGGTAGTCGGTTTTCATGCAGTGCAAATTTTGCTGGCATTTGCTCACTGACGGCGCCGTGTATTTTTCACAATTCTCGACTATCTCGTATCTACCTGCGTCTTTCATCACCATACACGAGCCGTGGACTCTACGTGAACTTTTTAAGCTGTTTACGTAGTATCGTGTCTACTGCAAGCGGCTTTATCGCGGCTTATGAACTTGGTTTGAGTTCGATGATCGAACGAGAACCGGCGAGGGAGACGAGAGGCAAGTTATAAATTCGTTATAACTCGTATACGAAATATTGACAAGGTACGAGGACGATGGCATCTCTAAAGTAAACAGACGAAGGATCTACGCGCGTGTTTCCACGGCGCCTGCATCCATTACAACGGCGAAAGCTTTTAAAGGCAACTGTTTTCGATGGCAACCACAGAGACAGTTCCGCAGCGATTCCTAAGTTGCTCCCCTGACATTTGTTCGCAGATTATTATTTTCGTCACGGCAATAGGAAGATTCTCTCGGGAGAAGCTTTTATTATACTTGAGACGTATCGCTTTTGCCTGCCTTTCTCGCGGATAACCGCGAGAAACAAAACACTTGGTCTAGACAATTTAAATTCAGCGCGCCTGCCGTCCGCGACGTTTCCCTTTACTTCATTTGGCACGGAACTTTTGCCTGGCGAGTAAAACTTCCTTCGGGATCCAGCATAGAGCTAAATGAATTAAACGTTTTGAGGACGGGCGATACCAGACGGTTCCAGCGCGCAAGACGACGTTCGCCCACTCCTGCTCTTCTTTCCTCGGTTCGACTTTAAATCCACCTTACCTGTCCGCCGATATTGTTTCGCCCACGCCTGAAGAAAGTTTGTTTTTAATTACTTTACTTTCGGCATAAATTGCTCGCAACGTTTACTGCCGGTCGCCGTGTGCAATAACCTCCCTTATACACGCGAACGCAAATCTTCGAAAGTGCGCTCCTGCCGCATACGACTACATCCATGGCTTTACTTCTTGCCCGCATGTAATGGCATTTACGCGGGAGTATATCTACGTACCACGGCATTATATATAAGCATTTACCCATTCT
Organism: Mycetomoellerius zeteki; assembly: GCF_001594055.1. Lineage (NCBI taxonomy): Eukaryota > Metazoa > Arthropoda > Insecta > Hymenoptera > Formicidae > Mycetomoellerius > Mycetomoellerius zeteki. The sequence goes on along the minus strand of NW_017257588.1, from coordinate 2,266,591 downwards.
CTTAAAGTAAATATTTTTTTTTGAAAATAAAGATACGGTGTATGCTAGCGGCTCTCAATTATTTTACAATTATAAATTAAGAAAAAATCAACATTATGCGTCAAATTGCACTCAATTTGAATTATCTACCTTTTAATCATTTCTATTATTATTAGTCGCCACTGTTTCTGCTCAATATAACTTTCATTTAATTAAAATAATGGAGTTAAATAATGGAGTTAAATAATTTAACTCAAGAAAACATTATTTATTATTTACTAAATGAATACAGTAATATATAGACATTGCTTACTTAAAAACTAATCACAAAAATAGATTAACTTACGTTTTGCATATGAAAGTTAAAAATAACAAAATATTATTTAACTAATAAAGAAATTGCGTTATCTCTCTCTCTCTCTCTCTCTCATTCTTTAATACTTAACAATGAACTGCGCTAACAGTAGTAAGTGTTGAATAATTATATTTTCTCGCTTTTACGGAAAAAAAGGATTAGCGGTAAGAGCTAATATAGTTGTGGTAGCTAAAATGTGTCTTTTTTTTTAAAATAGGGACAGCTAATGCTGTTGCTGCTCAAAGTAAATTTGTTAGCTATTTGCACTTACTTTCCGTTGCCTGTACTAATGCGTTTAATTTCAGCTAATAAAGTTTCGTGCCACAGTGAATGTTTTTTATCTATAATTGCCAGATCAATGACTTGCAGCTCTTACAACTATTAAAATTTAGCTGTTATTGCCAAGTCATTCTTTCCCGTGCATTTCTTTTTCCTAATAACGCACTTTTAAGCGTAGTCGACGTCAGTTAAAATCAAGATTCTGATCGATAGCTAGGAAATAAGGACACGACGAAAATTAAGTGATGTCGGGAGAGCTTCCGTCGGATATTCCTCCTTCGCTTTGCCACAAAATGGCGGCATTAGTGATCCCGTATAGCGATGGCGCGTATCGAAGATGCAGTCGCGATCTCACGAGTTTGCGCAGCAACACTTGCGACACTTCGCCGGCAAGCGATTAATGTTTGGAGACTTGGATGAATATTCGCTCGACTTCACCCCTTCGGGATAGGTCGCGCACGGCCTGTTGTCCCGTTACAGCGACTATAAATACTGCTTTGTATGCATGCCGAGTAAAGGCGGACCGCCAAGCACGGATAATAGGGAAGGAAGGACCCGGAGAAGCTACTTTGTCCCTTCGTCCTAGCTCCAGCAGTTTCCCGTCTTTCCATCGCATCGCGCGCGCATGCATCGATAACGTCGTAACGTAATAACGCAAAGCTGCTCTCGCGACAACAGGGATGACGAGGATGACGAGGACGACGGCGTCGGTTTGTGTCCGCGCCCACGACACCTCTATATATATATATATATATATAATTATAATTATCAAAGGATTCACGGTGGCAGCGTCTCGTACCTTGCGGACATTATTTTGATCCTTGCGTTACGGAGTTCATTAATGGAGCGATTACCGTACGTGTGCTCGTTACCCGTTACTCATATAGCTATCTTCAAGAAGTATCTCTATATAATGGTAGTAAGAGAGAGAACGAGAACGGACTTTCATCTAACGTTTGTCACAAAAAAGAATACTATAATAAAATTGCATTAAAATTAGAATACACTATATTTACATTAATATTTTAAAAAATTTATGCATATTTTATGATTTATTAAATTATCATTGTAATTATTCAAATATCCAATTGAAAGATTAATCACAAAAGCACTATTCATTATTATTAACAAGGCAGATCCATTTTTATACAATACAAAAACCTTTCTCGAATTAATTAATTTCTTGCGAATGATGTGTGCGTATGTGCAATGTGTATAAGAGAAATAAGAATATAAAATAAAATTCTGCGCGCGTGAAAGCAATATTTTAACGCGGATGGCGATGCATTAACTTATCCAAGTAACGTCAATCACGGCGCCCGAGTTCTCCCGACAATATCGTCCACGTTAATTTCATTTTAACATCGTTCGTATTAGGCGGCACGTATCACGAATCGCGCGTACGTGGCGGCGTGTGTGAAACATATATCACGAACGTGACTAACAAATCCGCGAGGAAGACACATATAGGAGCGCGCGCAATTTGCACGGATAGATTTCACCAAACTACGCGACTCTATTTCGAAATTGGACATTTTGTACAAGATAATAACCGTTGCGCGCCTGTTAGGACGGAAGCGAGTTCATTTCGAGGAGATCCATTCCGAATTCGCTTCCTTTCAGCGCAGCGTCGCTTCGTTACCGAGTTGAAAGTTTTATCAGGTTGTACAACCAAGGTCCGTCGCTAATTATCGTTGCCTTTGTACGCTACCTAAATAGATCCACTAAGCCGCACGTGAAATTACTGTTCCCTTTTAATCGGCTCTCTTTCATGGCAACAGCCCGATTTCGAACTATCTAATTCTCTTTTTAAGCGATATCTGCTTTTGCCTCGATAATGACAAAGAATTACAAATAAAACGTTCCTTAAATAAAAAAGTTTAAGATTTTAATATATTATTACAAAGCTGACTATATATATATATATATATATATACACATAAAATTCGTTCGATATGGATCGATTTTGTTAAGGAAAACGCGTAACGCTGCTCAATACCGTGATGTGAATATTTTACAGCATGTCTAGGAATTTAAGTCGCTTATCAGAAAATGTAGATAGCTCAGAAAGATTTGAGGTGACAGGGTGCAGAAGTGGCGAAAATTCTTCGCAGTTTCTGCAAAAGGGGTAACGGGAAGGAAGACTGGAACAAAGAGAACAGATAAAATTTTCATAAAATGCATTGAAAATACTAATGCAAATAAAACGACTGTCAATCAATACCGTGACTATGTAAGTTCACATATCACGAAAAAAATGGTTAAGAGATCGTTGCTTTTATCAAATTTATTTAATTTATGCAAAATTAAATTATAAAAGAAAAAAGTGCTAGAATATATCGAAAAGAAAAAAATCGCGGTTACATTTCTTTATTATAATAAGAGTTTACAAAGGAACTTGTTTCTTAAATATGCAAATTAAACGTGCAAATTCTGTCGCGTTAAGGGCTGCCGCACTTTCCATAACCTTAAAATATACTGTAAGAATTAACCAATCACAGTCTAGAATTGTTAAAAACTCTCTGCTCTGATTGATTAATTCTTATGGTACGTTTTACGGTTACTGTTACGGAATATATGTGCGAGGCCCCTAACTGTACAATGACATCCTTAAAATTCTCAGATTAAAATCTCTCTTCATTGAAATCTTATATTGATTCTTGAAGTTGTTTGCATATTATTATTGCGATTATTTATGCAAACAGACGATGCAAGATGAGATAGAACAATGTGAAACGCAATATTTCCTCTTGGTTGCGATACCTGGGGAGCGTAATGAATATCAACCATCGGAAGTGCGGATGTTAAAAAAAAAGGAATAAATAAAACACTACGCAAAAACTTCGTATTTCATTCTGTGTCACGTCCCGTCCACACCGGGCGGTGCGTTTTAGTATAATAGAAACGTCGGCACAATGCCCGTTACTCGGCATGACGGTTTTTTTTATTTTTTTTAATTCTTCCTTTTTTTTTATTCCCTCGCCGACCTTTTCCGACAACCCGTCAAAGCAATCACCCATCGCCCACACGCACGTGTCCGACGCGAGCAGCACGTAAATTCACCGAAAAATCCAATTAATCTTAATCAAGAACCGATTGCACAAAAGTCGCGTACGAATTCCGCGCGGCGCGGAGGGGAGTCGATTCTCGCATCGCCGGCGTCTCTCGATCGCAATTGATATTATGCGCGACAGAAATCGCGCATTTCTATAACAGTAAAGACAGCTAAATGCCGTTATTCGAGGGAACGGAACGTTATATATCTTCGAGCCGCATACATCTCACCGACGCCGTTAAATATACGGGACGTAATAATAACATTATCATTTGAACGGTTCAATGCATTATCGGAAAGCGGTTGCACTCTCGTAGAGATACGGGTCCGGCTGTTAAATAAACGCACGGATTGGATTTTTAATGAAAGCTCCGCGTTTTACAGAAATCTCTCGATATTTCACGAGGATTGTATGAAATTCAGTGGTTTTGTACAGGTGTAGTGCTGCCGGCAGAAATATCGATGATGCAACGACGGTTGCGAATATCTGTTCCCAATACGATCATACTCTGTAACGAAAACGATAAGGACGAGAACGAAGAGCATGGGACGGAAAAGTGTAAGTGAAATACGATGTAAAAGAACCAGCAAAGACAGCGGAGATATAACGTGGCGATACTCGGAGTTCAGCTTGCTAGCACAGATGGAGTGGAAAGAAACGTAATTACAAATAGTTCTACCTTTCGTCCGCAGTCCACACCGCTTCCTGCTCACTAACTTTCGCTAGCCATTCGTTCTTTCAGAGCTTTTCGCTGGAAACCGAGAGGTTGGCTGAATTTGATAAATGGCGGCGCCAATCGACAGAGTTTCCGGTACAACAGGTAATTTCTGGAAACATTCGGATTGCTATCCCACGTTTATTAGAACGAATCGTGTTCTTGACAACGAAGACAGATTTGCGTTACCGTGGAAACATATTGTCGTCCCTATGTATCTACAGAGTACTCCGTTTTCTCTTATGATCCAATTATTTTTGCGAAATGTTTCACATTTCTTGTATCCTATGTCATTCTTACACGTTAAATTTGTCGCGAGAAAAATCGTCGGAATATATTAAATAACGTATGCATGTGTTAAGCAGCATGTAACCTCATTTTGAGAGAAATCTGATTTGTTCATCATTCAACGTTAAACTATTATATAGATCGAATATGTGCTTACACGTGTATAAGTTGAGTAAGCGCATTTTAATATAATAATGGCTCTCTATTTAATTAGTAAATAACGACTGATACAGTGCCGCTATACCATAAATTAACATTACCCAATCTAGCTATTGCATTAATTTAATGAGCGACGAGTTTGATTATTCGAGCGGCAATGGTTTCGTTTTCAGCACAGTGCATTTTAAGCAAATTACATTTTACGGGTATTCGATATGTTCCAAAAAGCAGCGAATTAACGTATCCGTGTTTACGGACTGTTATTTTAAATACAGGATCGTAATAAAAAGGTAATAATAAACAGAAATGTCTAATGGAGGTTCGATGACGAGACATGATCAGGGCAGATATTATTTTTCCGTAAACTGATTTATCGACTGATCATTCATTGTATATTTATGAAAACAACTCTCAATTAGCAGATACGCGATTATCTCTGCAAAATATGACGAAATTGCCAACAATTGCAGAACATTCCAAATATCTTTCTCTCTCTCTCTCTCAAGAAATTTAATTAACTTCAATATTTGATTAAAGAATTAATACTCATAAATATTTGATATTTGCGAGTGAGCGTCTGTCTAGTTATACTAATTATTTTGTTTTTTTTTTTTAAGTGGAAGTTATCCTGACTAACTAAATAACTTCGTTCATTTAACAAAGCTAAACGCATCCTATATGCACGGTGGAGAAACGAGAGAAAGCACCGTTTTCAATTTTTACCGCTGTTTGTTTTAATTCATACCAAAGCGTGGTCGACAGAAAAAAATGTTGAACTATTTATATATAATTATTCCGCGACTGTAATATTTGCGTTTGTATTCGTCCCTACGCTTCGTTTCTACGCTATACTGTCCATTCTAATTCACTTATATTTTTCAAATTAGCTCATTGCTATCGTTCGTAACATATTCAGGCAATCAGCGAGGGATCAACAGAACGGAAAGTGTTTCATTCAGTTACGGTCGTTAAATCTTCAACTAGCACGAAATCGCGTAATCGTGATTTATATGTGTTCCCGAGCTCGCTTAATCCTGCGATTGAAGTCAACGTCATATCATCATCTTCGAAAATACGATATTTTGACAGACGCGTCGTCGATATTTTCGGCGAAAATGTCGCAGTAATGGAAAAGCGGAAATGGTGTAATAATGCAGTATTGCTGCCCGACTGTCGGACAATAATCACAGCCATCATATTCACCATTTTGAATTTAAATCATCATCAAATAGTTCCATGGCATACAACTGACACGACGTCGCATTTCCGTTTGGACAACTGTATATGATTAAGCTTCAGATATAGCTCAACGTCATTTAGCAAATGGACATTTTGTAAGCGTATGCCATACGTTCTCTAGATATAAATTTAGTTTTCAGTCGCTTGTCTCAACACAGCTTGTGCACAACCTGTCCTGTATCTTACAAAAATCGTAATCAATAATGTAATATTAACATATTAATTATTTACAGAAAATAAAAAATATTAGTCAATCTCATAAAATATCTCAAGCTGTGTAGCAAGATATGTATAAAATTAATCGTTTAAATACTCGTCCAAAACTCGACAAAATAATAACAACAGTTTTATATGTAGAATTAATATACACACATACATATATATAATATATAATCGAATGAACTATTTAATAGTTACTGCAACTACGAAATAGTTTATTTAATTATGTACGTTAATTCTACATATAACTTGTATTATAGTCACCTTTATAGTTGTCATCACTATATTTTTCTCTGAGGGTAAAAGATCAATTTTCATTAAGTTCCATATTTTATTACACATCTATATCGAGAAAGCCAAACACGTTTCATTGATTCCTCCCGCGAAGATATCTCATCGTCTCCGCGGCGTTCGCGAAAATTACGTAAACGATGGTGAAAGAGAGTGCATTGACGTGCAAAGAGCTCTCGATCTACTCTCATACCGACGCAAATGAAATCTCATTAAAGAGCGCGCCACTCTCCTAAACGGCCGGTCCGAGCGCGACGAGATCGACGTCCTGCGGGATTCCAGTCGCGCAAGACCAGGCCGGGAAGCTCGACATCCAGAGGAATTCGTCACGCGGGACTTGAGTCGACGTTGACGATGGTGCAAGTATTTGCTGATTGCGCCGAGAGCCGTTTATCGAGTTAGGTACAAACCGACCTTGCAAAATCGGAGGACTATCCATACAGAACCTCCCATTTCACTATAACCGAGTCACCGCGCAGTTTCGGCACTCACAAGCCATACAAGCAAGCAGGCCGACTCGCTCGATCTCCTATAAGCTTGTTCTGTATACGCGGAATTAACGGTAGGTCTCTCTGTAGTCGACCGAAAGAGCCCCGAGTGCTTCGTTAATTCGTGAAGATCCGTTGAAAGACGTGCCGAGGGTGCGAACAGAGAAGCGCGGTTCCGATCCGGAGCAGCTGTTCCACAAGATGAGGTACTTCACTACAATGAAATCATGATTCTTTGACCACGACTATTCTTCAGAGAAACGCAGCGTGATCGTGAAAAAGAGACGCGCAAGTAGCATCTACGAATAATAAAAAAAGTCTTACATCGAAGAGCGTTCTTCTTTAAAAATTCAGTTACGATAAAAAGAAAACTAACAAACTTCTGAGAAAATCTATAATTGCGAGAAAGTACTCTCGACTTCTGATGTGTTCAAATCATAATTTTCTTCTGACGGAATTATATTATATATCGTATTTTAAATTCATCGTATTTTAAATAAAAGATTATCTTTGACGAAATATTGTATACTTGGTTTCAAATTTTTTTTTAATTTATCAATAATTAATGAGTTTCTGTGTTGCATTGTTATTCAGTAATATTATAAAGCAAGGAGTAGTTTAAGATAAATTGGCATTATTAGCGGTATCCGAAACTTTCTCTCGAGTAGTTAACTCCTCCCGATTGGAATTATCTTATAGTATTTATAGAACGAAATCAGATATAACTCGTAAGGAATAAAACTTTCAAGACGGAGAACAATGAAGCGAAACACACAAACGAACGAAGATAAGAGAGTCGGTTGAGTCTCAAGAGGATGAGTAACGATTACTGAGTTTGAGTATCCACTCTGCCAAGTCGAAGAGAAAGCAAGAAAGAAGGATGAAGGCTAAACGAAGATTCCGTTAATTGCACTCGCCCTCAATCGAATCAAGTTTCTTCGTTGCTTGATTCTCGTGCATCCGTGAAAATAAGTGTGACGAGCGACTAAATGACAACTGTCCTTTGTCTTTATCCTCCGATTAATCACGCGAAACTTTATTGCCAATTGCTGTTTGATTATTTTATCCAATTATACACATTGTGTCAAGCTGGAAATGCAATAAAGGAATGCAAAGAGAACACAGTTGGAAAAAATGTGTTGAGTTTAACATAAATCGCATGTCCCAAACGGTCCACTCAAATTTTTGAATTATAATAATTTTACACAAGATGAATATGTTAGAAGATAACGCAAATGTTATGTAAGAGAATAAATACAAAAAAAGATAACATCAACACGGTTGATGTTATCTTCGTAAAAAAAACTGTGAAAGCATATTTTTTTCATAAAATTAACATTTAATGATATGTTAAATTAACATGTATCTTATTCATTTGTCTTAGAATTTACGTTTTAAAACACATTATTTTTATGTTACTTGTTCACTTACTTATAAATTGTGTCATTTTGACACTAAGAAACATTGAATATCAATTTTACAAAAATCTTTAAATAACATAATCACATTATGTTAAATTAACACTCGAATATGTTAAAAACTTCAACACAAATTGTTAACACAAACGCGTGAGTGGACCGTTTCCAACATAAATATACAAATTTTTTTACCGTGAAGCATTCGAATAAAACCAAGTCCGAGGATCCGTACACGTCCAAGGATGCGTGCACAAATGAATATGCAAGAAACTAAAAATGTTCTCTGTCTTTAGAATGCGCTCCTAAAAATTTGCATTTTTCGCTAACGGGCGTTACCGCGTTTATTTCTCGCATGATAACGTTTCTCATTGACTGCACGCTCGCGGTAACTAACGTATGGAGCGTATAAAGGGGAATTTTTTAAAAATGGAAATAGGAAATGTATAAGAACGGTTAATACAGTCGGAATACGCGCAGGGCGTCGCGTTGCAAGAGAAGTTTGTATAGAACCGAACGACGTGCCACGCGATGAGAACGGCATAGCGTATGAGTTTTATGAAATTTTAACGACGAAGTGCGAGCGTGAACGTTCGCCGCTGCGCACCGGCTAAAAACAGTCTCGATATTATGCTCGCTGTTATTGCCCGTTTGAAATATGATCTGATTGCAAAATGAGACAGTCCGACAAATGGCGACGATTTTCGAGCGGTGTAATATTAGCGCGGTATCTGAACACGCGGAAGATCAGATATACGCTCGAAAATTATAATTAAAATAGACGGCGTGATTCAGGTTCAACCGCGATACTTAAATCGAGTTAATCAACCGACGGACGATGGAATTTAAATTACCGATTTGCGGGATTCGCTCTGCCGCACAAGAACAAACAAATGATAAAGAGTCGATAATTATAAAACAGCAAAAAAGAAGTAAACGATAAAGACACTTTGAAAGAGTCGGGTACCATGACTTGCTCTCATTATCTAAATATGCGTGTGCTCTTATCTCGAAGGCAATTAAAGCGATGTGAATGAATATCACAGAGCTGCCTTCCGCCATTATCCTGGGTACCTCATTTCCTCATTGTTTATGTTCAATGGGCTAATTGCTTTTTAAATGATCTTACGAGAAATGAGAACGTCAAAAGCAAGTTTTACTTCATTAGTGTTGTAATTTCTAGTTTGTATGGCGGGCTACTATCCCGCATTCGCGTATATTTCGCTAATGAACGAGGTAGATAAAATTTTGGTAAACGAATGTATTATGTCAAAAGAGGATCACACGCAATCTCGTAGGATTTAATTTAACTTTAAATGACATCTGGATAAATGGTGCCGCGACGCTGCATAATGCAGAAAAATACGGCAAGAGATAGAGGGCCTTTGTCTTTACAACTCTGTTCTCTAATGAGAGATAAACAAGAGCTCATCTGTGCTTCCACGTTTAATTTTCCGACTTCCAGCAATCAGGAAATTAGCGTTGTCTGAGAGTTAAAAGCGACTCGTCCTGCTTCTTAATACAAGCGCAGATCGCAAATGAGAGAATGCCCCGTTGTCTCGAGAAAGTTCGATGTACAGACGTATATATATATATACAGTGTACGTATATATATATATACAGATGCAATTCATACTAACAAGGTAGCTCGTTAATCCCCATCAAATGAGATCATCTGACGGTGCGCGATGCGACTCAAGAAGGCGACTCTAAACCCGTCCCGCGTGCAAAAATTTGTATTACAAAAAGAACTTAATCCCACCCTCGATTATATTTTTTTCTCACTACATTTTTTTACGTGCTTTGCTAATGAAATCTCTTTCTTTCTCCGTCAGCTAATTTCGTCTCTTGCTCTGCGCGACTTCGTTTAATGTTTCTATTAGCGAGCATTTTGCTGTACAGTGCAGTAAGTACAAAGTCTTATCGTTTTCTACAATTTCATTACACAATTAAAAACAAATTTAATTTATTTGCTAAGATAATGAACGATATTTCGGATTCTTTTTATCTATGAAAAAGGAAACTGTATATACGTTAAGTTCAAAAACATCCATAAAAAATTAAGATTAATATCGTTAAAAAATTTCTCCAATACCTTTCCTCTTTGCCAAAGAATACACGTACAAAATTTACGAAGAATCGTAAGCACAAACTTTTGCGGAAGTTGTCTCTCGAATTGTTCGCTTCCGTGAGGTCGTGGAAAGTCCGACTTCAATCAACACAGGGTATAGTCGGGTTGCCTCATCCTCTTCTAACTCTTCTCGCATTAACAATGGAACATCCGGCGTTGGTTTCGTGTAAACACTCGTGCCCCGACACAGCACTACGCCACCTTATGGCATTCAAGCATCGCCGGCTGAAAAGCTCACGTGGAAGCGACGAGGGTGCGAATGTGCAGTGGTGATGGTGGTGGAAAGCTCGCGCTTGACTCGAGCCGTCTGTTCTTTATTGCAGCAGTTAAACAAGCTTGCCTGAATATTTGATTGGCAATTCCACGGTCTCACAAAAGATCGCGTCGGGACTGACTAGTCCTGAGGGCATGAGACCTCTAAGCGGGTATAATCAACCGCATATAATCAAACCTAACCCGTCTCTGTCTCGTTCCTCGGTAACTTTCTCTTCGGAGTTGGGAAAAGAGAGAGAGAAAGAGAGAAGATTTGCGCGAGCCGTCGCGTCGTTCTCGCCGGCGATATAATTTCGTGAAGCCCGCGATCGGCGGAAAAGCTGGATTAACCTCGGTGATTCTAATGAAATTCGTCCTCGGAGGATTTTCGCAAAACGACGGGCTGTAAAATCTTGTTGGCCACTTCCTCCTGCGGAAAATTGTTCGGCTGGGAAGCGCGGAAGTCTGTCCATTTTTTAAACATATTTTTTTCCTCCCACCATTTTTTAAACACTTAAGGATGTTTTAGTTTTATGCTTTTTCAATAGACAAATGACTACATATTTGGATTTAAAACACTATACGTTTTAAATCCAAACATGTAGTGCTTTGTCTCTTGAAAAAGTTTAAAACATCTTTAAGTGTTTAAAACATAGGGACAAGAATAAAACATATTACTTTTTACAGTGTACATGCGAAACCTACTACGCTCAATGAAATTCGTTATTATATCGTGATTACGAAAAGTCAAGAGCGACGAGTTTAGGAAATAAATTACATTGCACGCAATAAATTTTAAATGCGCTAAAATTGAGAACAAGTTTTCATATTTTAAAAAACTATAAATATAGGATAAAGTCGCCTCTATTATGAGATACCTTTTTTTAAAGGCTTGTAATCTATTTAATATTTATAACCTCAATTTCTACCTTCATGTCAAATTTATGGGAAATATATTTAAGTTTTATCGCCAAAAGTTAGCAGTCATAATAGCTATACTTTGTTGTATGTGAAATTTTTTATCAAAAAATTTTGATCATTCAAAAAAAGGGTTCCTAATATGAGATACAAAGGTTTCCTTATATGAGGTGATATCTCGTAACAGAAAACTAAGGGAAAAGTAAAGATAAGCTTCTTATACACACTTTTATTATATTACATAAAAGTAGGAACAAAAAATTTTAATGTTATACATAATTATATAATTTTTCGATGTATGTGTGTGTGTGTGTATGTGTATGAGAAATCTCAACAATAATAGAATCGTCATTTTTAATATATCATTCGATAGTATGCTTTGGGATATTGAATTGTTTAGATGCTCTCATATTAGCTAGGAATATCCTGAGTATCTCATATTACGACTTCCGATTTCACGATCACCACAAATCTAATCTTTACAGTTAAACAAATTATACATGTATTTTCCTATCAATACGATCTTACTCTATCGCTGCATGCAGACTTTATTACCCAATATTTATTTTTATATAATAAAATAAGATTTAAAGACTAACCTCCATAAAATTTGACAACACCCAATTTCACCAATCTTTTTTTGCAACAATTACACGCATGATCTAATAATGAACTTTCTACTAAATAGGTTTCACACTAAGAGTAAAAAGTTCATAATAGAATCAAATACATGCGCTTATTAGTTTAACAGAAACCCCGCTATCTCATATTAGGAGCCTAACCCATAATAGGCGACCTTACCCTATATATATAGGCATAAACATTATTTAATTAAAAAATTTGAAGCGTAATTAATTATTTTATCTGAAATGTGCGATATTAACAAACACTGGTCATTTGGCTCCTCTTATTTCACTGAATAGAATTTCCTAAAAAAATTCAAACGAGAGGCATAATTGCAGGAGACATAATTACAAGAATACTTTTCTCAGGATTTGAAGAACTTTGACAAACTTCCCGAGGAAACAAATGAATAGCAAAACCTTAGTCTTCGGTTGATGTCAAGTAGACTTTAGTTTAATATTAAGTTAAGCAGAACTAAAAAGTCCTGATTAACTAAAGTTAATTGCGAACTAAGTTACCGAGTTCTTTAATGTGGAGAGTTTCGAACTTGCGAAACACAGTATGGTGTCCAACCGAATTTTCGTCGCAGCAAAACTGTCTCTATGTTGCTCAAAGAATACGCTCGCAGTAACTAACTTACTGTATACTCTGTGTCAGTATAACATGCATAATGTTTCTGAAATACCGAAGGATGTACCTTATCCTCGCGCGCGCGTTTTGAAAGTATAATTTATTTAGTGATAAAACGCATAACGCGCCATTATTGTAAAGAACGCTTTTATCTTGCGGGATCTCGTCTCGCGAATAGTCAAGTTAATAAATACAATATCTGTCGGGAGGTGACTATTAAAAAACGGGAAAAACCACAAAGTAGCACCGAATTAAAAGCGTCGCGGAACAGGGATGATGAGCTTCGATGCGGAATAAACGAGACGCGAGAACAGGAATACAAAACGAGAAAGCGCATATGAAAATCGGCAGGCGAGCCGTCGAGCGGACTGAAAGAGGAAACGGATGATCGTCGCATCAAGAAGAGAAACGTATT
>NW_017257588.1:2221065-2253051 GCF_001594055.1 Mycetomoellerius zeteki | reverse complement strand
GAAGAGCGGCTCTCCACTTCGCCGTAATGCCTCAGTAATATCCTCATGCCGTTCGAACTCTACGGAGGAAAACGCTAAGACGGATAAAGGCAAAGTTGGTGGAGCTCAAGACACTTGTCGAGTGGTATCAATCGCCGCCGACACGACAGGATGACGAGCGGCGAGGTAGATAAAATCGTTTATCTATTTCGAGAATCCTATTTTCAAGAGAAAAGACGAAATAGGATGAAGGTAGGATCAAACCAATTTCGGAGAAAAGATCATTTTTCGAAGTTTGGTAAATATCGCATCGGAATTTAGACGAACGAAAAAAAGCTCTCTTCTTGTAATAGAATTTGTATAAAAGATACAATTAATTAGAGATAACATATGTTAACCATCGAGATCTTATTTATTCAGCTGATGATGTCATTTTTTCCTATCGGAGAGCGTATTGCGTATCGTAACTTTTACGAAGGATATCTGGGATATATTCAGAAACAACTGTACTATCTAAATCATGACGCATGCTATCAAACTTTCTTCATTTTTCTCCAAACATGTTTATACATTCTATAACGGAACATTCTTCTTCGATTTCTCTTCTCGATACAAAACATGAATACATATTCGCTGTTTTAAGATTATAAATAGTAATTGTTTTTTTGTAGCCTTAAAATATAAATAAAATTGAATAACACTGAATTGTATTTCTCGAAACAAAATAAAGATTCGCTATTTAAAAATCCAAAATTTTCAAGAAAAGAGAAAGAGAGATAGAGAGAAATTGAAGAATATATAAAGGTCAAATTGAAATCTTTTATACAGCGGGGAACGATAACTTTGATTGCCTGAGCTAATTTACTCGCGTACCAACGTCGATTGCTTAATTGAACCCCGAGAAGACGAGCTCGTTTCGAAGCCGATTAGAACCGCCACCGTTGCCGTCGCTTCTGCGAGGAACTTACAAGTAGGGGCCGCATTTGCTGCCCGGCCCATCGCGACGCTATCTATACTTTTCAGGAAAGTCCGTGCAGGAAAGAAAGAGGAATATGCCATTTAAGTCTTTCAAGCTTTTCAAATGAGAAAATTAGATCTCAGCTTTACGTCTTCTTTCGTCTCGAGATGTCTTACAATCTGCCGTCAATTATAGATAATCTCTCTCGATAAGTGAAGCGGATGTAATCATTATTAATAAAGTTTGTAATGACAATCAATATACTTAGATATATAAAAATTATACGAGTAAAAATAAAATATGCAGACAAGTGCACTATAAATTTTATAATTCGTATAACTTATCACGAATCTTTATTACTAAATTTTTCCGTAGAAATCAAGCTTTGAATCGTAATTAATTGATTGATTCGCAAAAATAATTTTATTTTTTTAAATATTTAGTAATTATTACCAAACATTGGTTACACTATTATGTCCATATATGTTTAATACTTATATGTTTAATACTTACTAAATATTTAGAAAAGTAAAATTATTGTTTGTTGTACTAACCAAGCATTTGATTAAAATTAATTCAATTAATCAATTAATTAATACGATAAAGAATGCCATGAACGGTCAATTTAATGAAAATAGTTATGATATTTTGGAACATTATTTGATAGACTGACAGTTTCGACATTTTACATGCATCGATAAAAATGCATTTGTATTTTAATCTCAACGTACGTGTTAACTAATTAAAATAAAATACACCTGTTTCAATTACGACGTGAACAAATTATTAATTACGTCATACAGTTATTATTTATCGATACTGAGTAATTGTATAAATTGTCGAAGCGATGCTTTGAAAATTACGTCATGATGCACGAATAATGTTCGTTCGATTGACGCATACATGTTTGAAAATAACCATTTAAAATGTCTAAAGTGAGTAAATGCATTCATAACAGCCAATACATAGATGTATTTGTTGCTTTTATAATATCATTACGCGTAATTATAAAATAATGTAAAAGGTAATGCAAATGTCGTGATATCAGGAAATTGGCCATTGTGGAAAAGATTGATCTATCAAATTTGTCTAGATAATCGTGGATGAAAATCTTGACGTGAAAATCCTCAAACTGTAATATCGCTTTGGGATACGATGAATAGATTATAATCGCTCCGATCCGTCCAAGAAGTATATATATATATGTGTGTGTGTGTGTGTGTGTGTGTGTGTGTGTGTGTGTGTGTGTGTGTGTGTGTGCGCGAGTCTATATGAATGAACAATTTCCATCACGGATCAATCTCGCGTTCGTCGGTGTCGTTGAATAATTAACGAAGCCGGATCGCGTCGCGCCGTCTGTCGTGGAAATCTTCGCCGTTTATTCGTCGATTCGCGAGCAGTGACATTTTGCGCGAAAAGTTTTGCCTTGCCGAGTAATTAATCGATGCCGATTATAAATCCGGCCTTCTGAAATTTTAATATCCGGCAAATCCTCTCGTTCCACCAGAGAGATCCAGATAAACGTTCCAAATATCGATCGTAGCTTCATATCAACCAAATTGTCGCAAACTCGCAGTTTTAACGATTCATATAATTTCCAATTACGGTCTATTGTTTTCTGTAAACGAATAACGTTATCAATAATTACCATTACGATTACAATAATGACAATACCTATGATACACGGTAAAGATAAATTGAACAAAAGATCAGATTTTCCGTATGTGCGCAAGTATTAAAATTAGCATAATAAATACGTCCATATTGTAAATGTATGCCATAACTACCATAACGAGCTGCGTGTTTAATCATAACACAGGAAAACGCAACAATTGGTATGTTTTCATAGTATGCGTCGGATCTAATTTCCGGACCTAACTTTGAATGTCGGTCCGTTGCCTGCCGAGAGTCCGAAGTAATGGACAAACAAACGCGCAAATGTCACGTTGCCCTTCGAATTGACCCTCTCCGTTGATTGCGATTATCCGAATGAAGGAAAATACGACGTGCGTTTAACCGTACAATCTCTCGTCACTCTTTGGGGATGAAAAAGGAGGATCCATGCAATTGAATACGCGGGTTCGCGAGCGGCCGATGTAGTCGCATTTCGTCAAGAGCGACTTCGGCGAGCGACTCGAGTTTTACGTGACTTTAATTTTCGTCGAATTTCATCGAGGTAGAAAATTGAAACGCGAAACCTCGGCACGACTCCGACGAAGCGATTCAAGTGTTCGAGAAAGCGAGTGTCTCACCCCGATCGTTTCTCTCTGATTCCTTCTCCGTTGCTACTTTGTCAATCCAAAAGTATAAATTGCGAAAGTTCCACCTTGGTACCGCAGTTACGTAATTAGTGTGCAGTTCGCGTTAGTTGTTCTGAACAACTCATTGACAGTTGAATAGAGAGATTGCCGATCTAACGACGGAGTAAGAGATTAGGGGAGAGAGAAAACTGCCATGTGCTTTTTAAAAAATGAGTTTCATTACTTAAACATAACCCTAGTTCTAAATATTGCATTAGGTACAATATTACACCGTTTTTTTTTTTTTTTTCAAAGGGGTGTTTCACTCCTTAAACATGAGTTAGCGCACATATAAAAAAATACGTGTCTCTTAGATTTTTGTGTTTAACAACATATTTCACGGAGAATCAAATCGGTGTCGGACAGTTGGGTGACGTTCCTTGTAAGTAATACAACATTGATTTACGGAAAATAAATATTTGTTAAATAAAATATAACAATACGTAAATTAAATTAATAGTTTTTATACCAAATAAATACATTTAGTAAATATTATTTATTAAAATTTAGTACATTTTTTCTCAGTGTAGTAATGAATAATTCAAACGCATTTTCCCAAATAAAAATATTAAGTTTATTGAGTGTGCACTTTCTTAGTGAGTTTCTTCGTAGTTCCGCTTTTAAAATTCCATTTCACTCTCGTTTACTTAAAAGAACCCGTTCGAGAACACTGTGCTATTTTCGTGTCGCGCAATGTATTATTGCCAACGTAATTAGCCGTCGAACGCGTGGCATACGAGGATATGAAAGTAAATGCAACCATTTGTATTTTGGATATCGCGCAGCTTCGTTGCGATTCGATTGCTGTTTCAGCATGAGGAACGAGAGAACGAGGGCGGAAAACGAGAACGAAGGAAAAGCGGCGGTTTCCTTCTCGCAGAAGGAAAACGGCGGTGACTGTCCAAGATTTATCTCGTCGCGCCGTCGTTCTCCTCGGCGACAGTATAGAGAGCGGGAGGGCATAGAGTGAGGGTATAAAATATCCCGGAATTCCTGGTATACATTTCGAGCGGAAAATTACAAATAGTTCTCAACCGAAAAGCTGCGGCCTCACGCGAGCCGCGTCCGGTGGCGGAAATGTAACAGAATGTCTCGTAAAAGCGTCCGGAAAGAACGAAAAACACTCGTCATAAACCTGCGTGTCGGTGACACGAAACATGGGGCAAATGTCGATGCCGAACATGCCCCTGCGGTTTCGTTTCTCTTTTCGACAAACACCGATGCCGGATGTGTATCGAACGACTTGTTTGATATCACGTTACTTTAATCGAGAATATTTACAGTGCGGCGTTCCACACGCGATATAAAATTCAGAGGACGCGTTCGGTATAGTTGACTCTAAAATATCCGATGGATACTTTATCGATGGACACCGACAGCCACGAGGAGCGGAGAGCCTCTTGTGTTTTTGTACACTGCGAAAATGACGCGCTTGCTCGCGAGGAAGGGGGCTTTGAGCGAAACTTTTTACGAAATAATACTTGCTCTTGAGCAAGGGAAAACTCGCGGCGGGAACTTCAATATATTGTACTAAACATACACCGCATCCTTCCCTTCGCACCCAAAGTTTCATCTTTACAGCCGTAATTTTGTACGCTCGTCGTCGAGCGCGTTGCATAAATATATAACGTGAGCAATAATGCAACGTTAAGCCATAATCTTCGATCGAGCTCGGTAATATATGCTCGAGACTCAATCGTTGACAGAGGCGATTACGTTGTAAAGAGGATGAAAAGCAGGCGATAAATTAGTGTTTAATACTAAATATCTTAATAATTGAAACACGAATGAATACTTTGTAAAATATTGCGCATATTTAAATTAAAGTAAATCATATTAATTTTTCATTAAGCTAATGTAATCGGTAAGAAATCTTTCAATTTTAATTGTGTCTGTCTATAAATTATTGACATTCCAATAATTTAATTTAGGAGAATTTATTAAAAGATATTTTAACTTTTACACATAAACCATATAAAATCCCATGCATTTCATAACGTTTGTGTTCAAAGGATTATTTAAAAGCAATTAAGGAATATTTGAACCAAGAAGAGTATGTTATTAAAATTATAAAATTCTTTGAGTAACTTTATGAAAATCAATTTATCAAAGCTTTTAATAACTTCACTGTTTTGATATTTCTCTTTTTAATATTCAGTCCATTCAAAGCATCGAAATTGTCAATGAAAATGTAATTTTCACGGAAAAATATATCTACCCATTGCAAGGCTTTATAAGTACAAGCTGCGCATTTTTTCCTCAGAAAATCTCAGAAAATTCTGGATTTTTCAAATGGGTGAACTTATAATTTTCGCTGAAACGAGAACGAACGTCGTACATATTTGAGAGACGTAATCTCGCATCAACTACGCAAAAACGAATGTGACGACTGGCAGCCGTTCGCGGGACGAGCACATCGTAATGAGTTTCGACGGGACCCACGCGTGTTTTTAGGGTACAACTCGCGTAGTATTTCAATAAACCGACAACGTGTGTGAATGGGAAACGATAGAGGCTACATGTTCGAAGATATTCGAAGATAGGAACTGCAACATTCCAAAGTCGAGACGCTTCTTAGAAGCTTCTCTTACTTACAGGGGAGAGTACGTGGAAAGGGTGTACGGGGGGACGCGAGAAAAGTTGCGCGAGAGAGCGCGTGCTTTCAATAAAGTTTTATGGTTCTTCTCTCTCGCGGCAAGCTCGTGTACGGTTCGTCGAGAATGTCTAACGGCTGCCGCGGAATCGCATGCTGGTTTACACACCAAGCTAAACTTTCCCGCCTACCGCGGTGCAATCTTTCTACCCCTTCCTTGCTCTTTCCGTCGGGAGAATCATCGCTCTGCTCTTATTTCACCTTTACACTCCTTTCCCTCCGCAAATTCTTCATCCCGGTTTCGTTTCCCTTCACCCCATCATCCCCTCACGCCCGGATAAAAGCGCACTTTCTTGCCCGAACCTAAGTTCGGTTGTCTGAGATGTACAGTTACATGGTTATTGGTTTCTGCCGTAAGGCACGCACCTCGCAGCTCTTTTTACGCGCAATTCGAATAAATTTTCAAGAATTCCCCAGAGACGAACATATAAATTTCTTTAAAATGTCTGTCTCTAATTCAAGACACTCATAAAATAAAATTCTGTACGTTTGCGAGGGTCGTAATTAATTTTATTTGTATGTGCTTAGTGACGTGAAAAATGTGAACGGTTGTACGGACGTGTTAGCTGTAGAGGAGAAAAGAAAAGATAATAAGGGTGAGAAAGGCAGAGAAAGCGTATCCTGCGGGATTAAAGCAAAGCTCCGCGAAATTGCTCGAAAGCCACAGAGTTTCAATAAACCTAGGCGCCATCGCTAAGGCCGTTTCGTGATGGATATCGATTTTAATTTAAAACAAATCCAGTCTCTTTCGCGGGATGTTTAACGTTAGAGGTAGAGCCACGTAAATGATCGAGATGTAAAAGTGGCGAAAATACACGTAATATAGTATATTTTAGAAAAAAAATACGATGGTACCGATAAATATCTGCGTGATAAATTAAAGAGATATCTTCAAGCAAGTGAAAAAACTCATTATTCGTGACAGGCAAGTAAAACAATTGAGACGATGCAATATGTATAACACGTAAATAAAAATTGTTTCGAGCACACGGATATTTATGCGACGTCGCGGCGTCGCCTCTTCCCGTATTCTGGCAATTTGCGCGTCGAAGCTTGCTAAAAACGGTGGGAGCCTCGCCGCATTTGCACGTTGATTGGCTTTGTGCAGCCATCAGCCAAACATAATGCAAATCCTACGCCGTATAGCCAGGCTCGAGCTGCAAAACCGGCTCGCAAGGGCCTGTGAAAACGATTTGAATAAAGGTCCCGTATGAATAGTGAAACGAGTACGAACAAGAGGATGTCGTTAAAGATATTCCCATAAATCCACGGAAGTGGAGACCGATTATGGACGCGCTGTAGTGTAAAAATTCTTTATGAATGGATACTACTTATACCAATTAATACTGTAATTTTTGGTGTAAATGAGATCAGTGAACACAAATTAATCAGTCTGATTTTAAGAGATTTGAAATAATTTGATTATTTGGAATGTTAACATTAGCGAATTAAAAATCATTCTTTTAATGATAGTTACGATTACTTTGTGACTTATTTATTGGTTTATCACTCGTTAAATTATTTTTGTTAAAATTTTTAAAAACGTGACGTATTAAGGATGTATTAAGGCGTTATTTTTACAGATGTGTTAATATTTATACTTTAAACAAATTACATATATATATAAGTTGTGTTTAAAACATTCTGTTTTTATTGAACAACACATTTTTATAATTTATTTATTTTATTTATTATTTTTATTGTTATAAACTGAAATTTAAAAAATGATAAAAAAAATCTAAATTTTTTTATAAGTACAATGTTTTAAATAATTTATGCAAAATTTCATTGCGATTCACTGATTAGTTACAAAGATATACAACAAATAAATATTTTGTTTATTATTGTTACTGGACTACTAGTTCATGTTTCGCAATATAACTTTATATAAATAATCTTGAATACTGTACTTGAATAATGTACTTATATTAAAAAGTTGAGATTTTTGTCATTTATTTTATAATATATTTCCATATGTTTTTATTAGAGCAATCAACACAAATATGAAAAAAATACTACTATTTATTAAAATAACTTGTGATCCAGATAGTAAACCGTCATCAAATTTGTCGTATTATTTTTAAATGTGATTTATAGAATAATCTGTAATTTTTTTATAATTTTGTTGTTGAAATATCACTCATACATCCTTAAGGCTGTGGCATACAAAAAAGCAGTAAGTAAGCAGTAACAAATCCAAAATGCTGATTTGCTTACTGCATACGTTTCACTGTTTAAATTTTCTTGTGCCATAGTCTTTAATCGTCTCGCAAACGAATGAATTATACATTTTAATACAGTATAGGGAATGTGGAGAATTGTCGACTTAAAATACGATGGGATGCATTGCCAGAACCAATGTGCTCGCTACTTTGAGGTCAATTCCATCCCCGAGCAGTTTCTGTTCTTGAACTTAGTTTTCAGCGTGTCCGTTGTTATAGCTACTAATTATTCTTGGAACGTCCACGCCAGAAAGCAGTAACTACAGACGGAACTAGTTCGAAACCAGTCCTGTGAAGTTACGTTAAGTCCCCTCTATGTACCGACCAACATGCTTGACATAAATCTACCGACTATCGCTTTCAGGACGTAGCCGTTTAATTGAATATAATACACAAACAAAATTAAAAACAATAAAAATGCATCGTGTAACATGGTTCAATTAATATAAATTAATAATAAAAGTGTTGAGAGAAGGGCTACGAACCATAAGAAAACAATATTTAAATCAAAGATATAATATAATTAAGAAATAAAGCAATAATACACAAACAAATAAAAAAAATATTTCGTCTTAACACGTATTGCGATATTGATTAATCTAAAGAATTTAGGCTATAAAAAAGATATCTACGCGTAAAAGAACATAATAATTGATGAGAAAATTGTTTTGCTTGCTGGCGCAAAAAATTTCAAAAGTTTTAATGAAGATCAAGTTGCGAACGATGAACAACGCTTAATAAACTGCTGTCGGCTATAACGGCAAAAATTCGATAGATGAGAAAACATTTTGGCATGTCGTTGACTGATTTAAGTTGGCCGTACTTTGACTCCGAACAATAATTGGCGCAATTCGAGCGAGTTGGACGGATTTACGCATAATTAAGCGACACGTGCATACGTCCAACGAAACAGCGTCGTTCGTCAACCACGCACCGTATAATTACTTTGATACAAACTACTGGGAGTTACTTTCTGAAACCGCGACGCGAAAGCTACAGGAAAGCCGCTTTCGAACGATCGGCTTTGTCATTACGGACGAAAACTTGGCGCGAGTTATTACTCGGAAAGTTACGTTATTGTACCGGTTGTATTTGCGAGCTTCGTATCCGGGCCGTAAATGTTGCACACAAAGGGAGGTTTCCTCGTAATGCATGATGCAAACGATATTATGCACATTGCGTCTATTATAACCGTGAGTGTATGCAGTTCTCGCCCACATCAAAACATGGCTATTCAATGAACACTAGCAATATACCTATATCTGCGTAGAATATTCAAAAAGTTATTATAACAAGCGCATAAAATAATAAATCTAATCTTAACTTCGAGAGAAGCTGATGTACCTGTTTTCCAAATTTTTTTAGATATTCCGAGTTATACTCGTTATATGTGAATTATTACGATAGTACTTGTTATGCATCATAATAAAATTACGTACGCAGCAACTCATGAAGTTTATTTGTTTAATAAAGTATCGGGGGAACGAGAGCTACAAAATCGCTCTTGTATGCTGTTCGTCCTGATAAGTTATCGTAATTGCACTTGTAAATGGAATTTCACGTGATTGCAATTTACGTTCGATACTCGTACAAGCAGCAGTTAGACGATAAAAGAAGGAGCAAAACATCGCAGTAATAAAAAGAACCTATAGAATATGCCGAAGTTATATCGGTCGTTTGACTTTTTAAGGTTAGCATCTAGAAAAAAAAAGAATGTCTTTTGCGTACCACAAAGGCAAAGATAAATGGAGATTAAAGTTATAAAGATTAAGATCACAGGGATTAAAATCTCCCACGCAAATCTGGCTGCTTAATGGAATTCTATTGTGCAAACTCCTGCGAAACAAAGGATGGTACGCGACTTTAAGGAAGTTTAAACCGTATTAATTCGTCACTCGGCGAAGTAAGCAAAAGAGAACTTCGAAATTGCTGCATTTAATAAGCAGCACTTGAACCCCCGCCTGGCGAGTTCCACGTTAATCTTTTGATCTTGACAAAGGCAGCAAAACTTCTTCTCGAGATAATTCTACGCGCCTCGAAGTATCGTTAAACAAGAAAAGGAAATTGCAATATTATATATCGACGCTCTGTGTATACACGTCAATACCGATAAGCAAAGAGAGTCGTAATAAACAAATAGATTAAGGTACGCTCGATGCATCCGTACACAATTATGGCAAAGTTATATTTTTTTAAAAATATAAAAAACAATTATAATCTGTATGATTACTTTTGTAGCAACGAAAACGTTAATTAGTATTGCAATTACTTACTGCTTTATGTAGCAACAAGCAATAGTTCTCTAACACGTTACGCTCGCATTACGTCGAAATTAGCTTGAAATAGCTCCTTAGAGGAAGACCCCCCCGCCGAGAAAAAGGATCGTTCACTTACCTGAAAAAAGAAAAAGAAAAGTTGTTAGTGGACATTAAGCTAGTTTATTATACCATTTACTCAAGGTATACTCTTATAAAATATAATAT
Source organism: Mycetomoellerius zeteki (assembly GCF_001594055.1). Taxonomy (NCBI): domain Eukaryota; kingdom Metazoa; phylum Arthropoda; class Insecta; order Hymenoptera; family Formicidae; genus Mycetomoellerius; species Mycetomoellerius zeteki. The sequence goes on along the minus strand of NW_017257588.1, from coordinate 2,242,456 downwards.
TACCAATAAATATTTGACGTGCTCTCTATTTTTATTTATAAACAACTCTCCAAATATATTAAAAAAAAGAACGCAAATATAGAAAACAAAATTTCGATGAAATTGAATTATGATCGTTCTAACAAGTAAAGTTCTTAATTTATAGTCAACTTTTCAGAGAGAGAGAGAGAAAGTTCGCGAAATTTCATAAAATTCAGAAACGATGGAAAAAAAATTAATAAATATTCTGAACTTCAGAAAAAAATAACTGGAATTATCAAGCATCTCCGTCGAATTTGTTCGACTATTAATATTGCATTCACGAATAAATCCACAACTTCGTCGACAAACGGGGAGGCTAATTTTTAAAGTTTACGATTTATCTCGCTTGCGCTTATATATAGTATATATTCTCCTATGCATTCGCTATGAAAAACAGTTGGTTATAATGGAGCATTACGTCAGTTTATTTAATCGCTTAAAGTCCGCGCGCACTCCTTTAACGAGCTATCATTAAATTGATGTTAACATGGTTTAACTGCGCCAGAGCATCGCCTCGCGTGGGCAATAGAATTGTTTCAAAGGTAAATATATGAGAGAAACTAGCGAAGAGAAGGATGGTTGGATCGTAGGAATTAAAAGGAAAAGAGAGAGGGAGAGTTAGATGTTCCGGAGGACAGTGCAACGGTCGACGAGGCGAATGGTAGCTTCATCGATCTCGTTAAAGCTTGCTTCCCTTTACTTTGGGCATTTTCTTTTCTTCGCCTCAGACCTCTTTCTCTCCCATGCTCTTTTACGCTCCCGCTTATCTTTCTTCTTCGACCACGTACGAGGCCCATCTCCTCGTCTCAATCCTCTTTCTACTACTATCGCTCGGCTGATTCCTGACGCCTTTCCACTCCATCCACCACCTTTGCCAACCTCGAGACCGACCGGCCAACCGACGAGCTAGCCAAGCAAGCACCAACCACCCTAGACCCAACCGTCGACTTCGCAGCCAGATTACACCCGCGGGGGAAATTTTACCTCTCCCATCCACCTCTGCTCTGTTCCGTTTAAGTGCCGCAGACGAGATCTTTCACGAGATCCTATCTGGGCGCACGTCCCAACTAATGCGTATGCCATTGTACGCTTGTTACACGGCTATAGAACCTGTTCGCGGATGAGGGTAAAGTAACCATCTGCCGTCTAGCGTCGAATGACGGATAGATAAATGAAATTAAAACGTGCCGATGAAACAGTCATTATAACCTCTGTCGCGAATATCATCAAAATAAATATTTTAAAAACATTTTATGAAGTAAATATATAAAATCTTGTCAGTCTTATAAAATCTTTTAATAACGAAATCTTAAGGAGGTTGTAAGGCAAATGCAATATCAAGAGACAAGTTAGTGTCTAACACAAGAGAAATTAAGACTATTTCAGTATATTTTATATAATGATAAAAATCTCAATTATTTTTATATGAGTACTTTATGAATTCAAAATTGTTGATGTTAAGTTACATTGAGATGCAGACATTAATTATTCAGTAAATAAACAAAATATTTATTTGTTATAAACTAATTGGTGAATCTCAATGAAACTTGCATAAGTCATATTTAATACTGAAAATATTTATATAAAAAAATTCAGATCTTTGTTATTTAAAAAATTTTTGTTAATTAACAATAAAACTAATAACAAATAAAATAATAATGTATAAAAATGTGTTGCTCAATAAAAACAGAATGTTACGAACACAACTTTCACATGTATGTAGTTTGTTTAAAGCGTAAATATTAATATATGTATTTCATGCCCTTACCTCCTTAAAGCAATCCAATTTTTTCATTTTTAAAGATATCCTTGATATAATTGCTTAGGCATAATTTCATTACGTCTCTTAATTATTTATAAAATCAATTACATTAATTTATAGGTATAACAATTTTTTTAATACCACACAAATTTGATAGAAAAATTCATAATGATGTCATAATCTCTTTCATTGTTTTAAAAGGTAAGAAAAAGAAGTTAATTCTTATCTAAATTTATCTTTCTTTTATTCCACTAATCAAACATTTATTTTTGATCGATAACTGTTGTGAAATCGTCACGAAGTGACGCTTGCTATATGTACGGTATATCCATCGCGAATAAGGAAATTGGTTTCCTTTGTTGTATTCTCAAACTCCGGTCCGAAAGCGATTAGCAGTTACTCAAAGTTAAACAGTGGGATCGGCGAAAGTTACTTTCCAACGTAAGCGAAGTAAAGTCAATACCCATGACAATGGCAAGAACATTTCATCGATTTTCCTCGTTTGATGCGGATAATAGAGCGAAAGAGGACACGGTATGTAGAATGAGCGAATGAGAAGAGCAACAGAAGGACGAAACGAAGAGAAAGAAGTCTAACAGATCCGTAAAACAACCAGGCGCTCTTCGTAAAATAAAGTTTCGGCATGGCGAATGGCTGTAAAAAAAACGTGTGATGTGAATATTCAGGGATGTTGAGGAAGTTTCAATTTTACGACAGTCTATTAATCTTTCTGCGCCATTCAACGTCCACGATGACGTTCGATGGCATGACGTCAATGACACGGACGATGTGTAACGTGCTAACAGGGATTGCCACGAGGACTCGCGACGCGGCATTCCCATTGCAAGAGAGAAAATAGAGATCGCGATCGGGAAATGAAAAGCGATGTATTCGCCTCCGAAAGAGAGGATTTCGTCCTTCCGTCATCGATATTTTTTTTTTTCCCGCTTGACTTCGCTCATACGAGCCAACCTTTGTCAGTATTTTCACATTTTGTCCACGACACACCGGATGCCGCCACGACCGGAAAAAAAGCACCAATTTTTACGATATAAAAGCTCTAGGCTGGATTGCTCTGACAGTCGGAATTAACCGAGCTTGGCTTAGTCCCACGTTTCTCGATGCGCTCTCTCTTTTCTGGATTATAATTCCACCTGCGATGTGAACGCAAATGTGAAATTGGGTTGGCGTTGATCGAAGTTGTAATCACGCCTTTATGTCTGCGTGTATTAATTCAATAAGTAGACCTCACTGCGAACCAAATGATTGCTTACTATAAAGCACAGAATAGCGATAAGCTAGTTTGACGACAGTTTAACCTAGTCAAACTACGAACTGATAGCCAGAATATCATCTCGAAATAGTCGGATCGCTGCGTCGAGCGGAGAGGGAGAAATATAGGGCATATCGTAACGTTTCGTAATGGTTGAAATTTTTTTACGTTCTCCTCGTATCGTAAAGTTTCGCGAACTTCCTGAAGGAAAGGCTTTCCGTCGGACGCTACGGAACTTTTCTCTGAGGGATTTGAACGTCATCCTCGAATCTCCTGACGAACTCTGATTGTATCTCAGTGCGAGTCTATGAGCTTTAAGTCTCGACTACTTTCAAAAGCGTGTTTCCTCCAAGTATAAAAATATACTTTACCGAGAACCGAGTAGGAAGAGACGTATTGTCAGCTTTAATGTCCTGTTAATTCTCTTTTTATATCCTCGTCGTTTATAACTTTTATCGTTCTTTCTTACGCTCTATTAGTTCCTCACGTCATTTTATTTATGTTTTCGTCGAAGCAGATAAGCTTGCAATGTGGGCACAAAAGAAATCAACTTTTTATTTTTCTAAGTAATATCGAGCCAGGTCTTTTTTTTACATAAAAATCTTTACGGTGAAACGGTTTTAGTGATGCAGATTTGATTTATTTTATTTCGACAGTCTTAGAATTTGCACTTTTAAGCCACATTTCTAGCGATAATGATAAATCAAACGTTATGAGATCCGTAAAAATGCCTGAGGAGTACTCAAACATGTAAATAACGGTAAGTCTCGCGCGTTATAACGCGACCACCGGAAAGATTCCTCTTAAAAGCGGATAATCGCCCGGCGGGCGCGTACTGGGGGATGGAAAACTGCCATCGTGGAGTCTGATGGCGGCCACGAGAGTATCCTCACGATCCCCTGAGGGTTGAAGACAATATATCACATCGTAATTACTTGGGATGTCGAAGATACGTTGAAATATAACACAAAGGTGAAGCAGGCGCCGTTTCCTCACGGATTTACTCGCCGGCGGAATACATAACGGGCGCCTTTATCACCCGATATTCCGGCTCGCGACGATAATACGCACGTATAACGGACGAAATGCTGCAATAACGAAACGCCATAATCAGCCGGCGGCACGGCGGCGTCACGTATCCCGAACAGGGCTGGGAATAAGTGACGCGTACAATATCGAGCTTTCTCTTTCTCTCTCTGTCTCGCCATTTGTTTAACGCTTTTCCACCGAGTGTAAAAGCGGATAGTTAAACCTGGATTATCCGACTTTCATTTAATTGCTCTGTCGCACCGTGGTTTAGCTCGTATCCACTCACGCCTAACTTTAATCTCTGCTGTTTTTAATTAGCTCGACCTCACGCAAATGAAACTGCGAAGGATTGCTCGAATGTAAAAGAACGACTCACGAAAGTACAGCATGGCTTTTGAAATCTTACTTCGAGAGAGAACAACCTACAATCACTAATTGGAAAAAAAAAAACATCGACAGAAATAATAATTGTATTCCTATTTTTCTTAAATTGTTTTTAACAGCAGTTGGTTTAAAGATACATTGCTTAAGTCCAAGTACGATAGCATTCATCTTTGCTCCGTTCGCAATGCATCGCGTCTAGACGAGATACACGACGAAATAAATGGCGTACGCGGCGACTCGTAGAAAAAGGAACGGACAATACGGACGAGAAAAGTTTTATTCGCTCGTTATCCACGGTTGTCCAAGAATAACCGGTAGCCTCCTTCACACCGGTCCGGCTAAGTTCGGTCGAGAGAATGCACTGTAACGAGAAGAGAAAAGATCTTAGTTATAGGCGCGGTAAGTTCCCAAGTTTCAGACGCTTTTCCTACCGCGTGGCATCTCAGAGTCTTTCTCTTCGCTCTTGCTTCCAAACATTCTTCCTACCCTTTACTTCCTTTTGCTTTGCGCTGTCCGTTGTTTCGGATCTCTCCTCTTTCTCGCTTCCATGTCGCGCGCCCGACGAACTTTTGTTTGCGGTAGCAACGGTCGAATGACCTCGGAATTAACTCGCATCCGAAAGTTTCGCATTGCGTAGCAGCGTTAACGGAATAATGCTACATCTCAATGTTCTCAACTATCAGTAAACTGCATCTCAAAATGACGGGAACGTATTTAAATAGATAGATGTCAAAAGTATAAAATATTGTATAAATTATTTTATATAATACACAGAAAAAAAGAATGATTTTGTAAAGTATCTAAAAATTTAATTTAATATGTAGAAATAATTTTTGTTAAACCATCAAAAAATTTTCCAAATATAAAGAACGCTTAAATATTGATATACAAAAAATTTTAATATTCTAGCAACCAGTTTAAACGTCCTACATAATTATTTTGATGGTCCAAACAAAACTATTTTCAGATCTGTATCCAACTAAATTTTTAGGTATTTCAGCAAAATTGTTCTTTCCGTATATGAAAATAATTAATATAAATTAGGCATTTTTTGTCATGCATAGAAAAAAGATTTATGTATGCAATAAAACGTATGTGTATTATTGTGTGAAAATTTGTGTTTTCTCTTTATCTCGATAAAATGTTAATATATTTATATAATATCAATTCATTAATAATTTTCTTTTCAATTTAAGATCAAGATGATTGATCTTTTTACGGAAATTGGTACTAGATTTTTTTATATGATTATCAAGACAACGCAGAAAAAAGGTGTAAATTGAATGTAATAAGATTATTTTCTTTCAGATTATTTTCTTTCAGATTATTTTCCAGATTTAATTTTCTAGACGAACTGAAATCACAGTCGAGTAAATCGCTCGTGATTCCGCTATTGTAATACCATCGTAAATCTTATACTCGTTGCGACTCTAACGTTTATCCGAGTTTCCAAGTTGTCTAGTTGCGCGCGCTACGAGTAGAGGAAGAAGAAGCCATTATTTACTGCGTCTTCTTTAAAGAGAACTTATCTGGCTGGTAGATTACATAACAGCGGGCGTTCCTCGCGAAGTTTACACCTGTTGCAAGTTCTACGGTGAAAAATGGTAGTGCCGCAGGCCGTACGCGAGACCTTCGCAAAAACGATGACTCCGTCGACGTCGTTGACGTCAACGTTATCTACGACAGCAATGTAATTCCGTTGTGTATGGAACAACAGTAGTTAGTGAAGATTCGTCCCTCTTTTGGCCGATCGACGTAAACTGCTGTGCCTTGCCTCGACTTGCCCGACGGACGCAGATCCGATTGATTTACGGTCTACGACGCTTCCACGAGATGAGTTTCTCGATCGAATTAAGCTTCCATCCTTGCAATATAGACATTACCAACTTCCTGCCGGTCTTTATAGCTGATTTCCGGCGAACGCCGGAGATCGTAGACTTGTTCGCGATAGAGGAAACGATATCCGATTTGAGAAGGGTCTGATATACGTCCATGTACAAGAAAAATATTTCAGTCATGAAACTTCAATATCGATCCGGAAGTAATCGAGAAGTATTGCTCAAAAGAACCGGCTGGAATGCAATTAATGTTTGTACAAAGGAAAACAAGATTTATTTTTTCAATGTTAATTAATAATTTAATGCGTAAGTTTCTCCCTGATAAAGTTTCAGATAATATAGAAATATATTTTCAATAATAAACTCTTCTCGCCACATTGTGAAAATAAGATAGATTGTACTGTTTTCTTATTACGTTATTTAATACGTCGACAATGCATTTCTTACTTTTACAAGCGTTAAAACTTATCGATGATACTACAGAAATATCGTTATATGTAGGTGTGGATCGTAACTATATCCATCATATTCAATACAAAAACATAGACTTATTGTTATCGTAATGCTACACAAATAACAATCATATTTTTCAACGAATACTTGCGAGTGCTCTTCAAATCAGCAAAAAACAAAAGATCTTACCTATTCGTTATCGACTATTCTGACCGCCGTTAAGGGCCATTTGAAATAAAATATGGCGAGATTATACATTGAGATATGAAAAATCACTGGAGGGATTTGCACAAAGTGCAGAGAGAAATGTAGCCTCTACGATCACGCCTTTCATACGCATCACTTCTTTCTATTCGATCGTGAAAAGTAGCGAGTACTGGTCAGTGACATAAATTTATGTATGTAAAATATATAAAGAAATTATATCAACATAAAAAACATTTTTATGAATAAAAGCATTTATGGGTAAGAGAAAATTTTATAAAAAATGGAAATAAAAATTTTCTTGAAACATATATGAAAAATCTTATAATTTTAACTGAAATAGTGAGACAAGTTCTTATTGAAAATTTTTAAAACGCTGAAAGGAAAATCTGACGTACTCTCATAAGTTTTACAATTTTTATAAAAATAGAGATACGCGATTCAACGTGTTATCCTACCGTTTCGCACGTAGGTACTTTGAAAGTGAGTAGGATACGATTTATAATTTACATAGCATGACAGAATACTTTCTTTTTAAGAGGCTCTTCGCGCAGAAAAATTCATAATAGCACGTGATAGATAAGAAATCAGAGCTTTTATACTGAAGAAAGGCACGGCGTTTTCGTTTGAAAAATATTTCTTTGCAGGGGCTACACCGTGTTATCGGAATAGCGTACTTCTTTACCTCTCAAAAGTCGACGAGCTTTTTACGATGAATACAAACATGCATACGTGGCACATACATGGAACAGTAAGCTTCAAGCCAGTTCTTCTATGAAATCCTTTTATATTTTGAACAGTTTGCTGTACATTTAAAATGCGCGACCTTTCCGTACTTTTTAAAATACATTTTGACAAGTTTCTTAATAAAACTTATCAGAGACAATTCTAATAAAATATTAAATTAAAAATACTTATTTAAAAAAATTATATCAACAAAATTTATTGTTGCATTGCAACGTTTTTAATTATACGTTGAATTTAATTATAAGATATTTCTCTGCAAGTTTCACAGAGATATCCTATTTCATAATGTAAGAATTCTGCTGATAAAATAACATTTATTTAAAAAAAAAAAAAACGAAAGAGAGATATAACTCTTCTATGCGAAAGAGTTATCTATCAGATTTATACAGAGAGGTTTCAAGTTTATATAAAATTATTTTTTAAAAAAGGTTTTCAAAAGACCACTAAAATTGGAGATAGTAAAAAGACGTTGAAAATACAAATCCCCTTTTCCTTTTCGTTCTGTTCCATAATAGTAGTATTACGAGACTATTATTGTAGACAGCTCGTCACGATCGCAGCGGAATTACAGTCGCCGGTCTCGCAAAGATATGAAAAACATATTACAATACGCCGACGGGAGTTTCGCAGACAGCCAATGGAAGAACATCCGACGTTCCGTTTTCGCGGAAACTAGTATTCCACGCATCGAATATGGAACCGATGGCGAACATCAAAGGCAATACAACCGCGGATATCCGCTGTCGTAGATCGAGGCCGCCTCCGTGGTGGCGGAAATCGCAAAGATGACGTAACCGGATAAGGAAAAGTATTATGCAAGATAGACGGCATAACGGGACATATCCGCTCTATGGATTCCGTATGTGACAGCGGACGGAGATACGCATCCCGGAAACACGACCGCTTCCCGACGCGACGTCGCCATGTGGAAGGTGAATCCGCGAGCGTACATATCCGCGACTTGTTCGAAAATACATAAAATTAAAACGACATCTCCTGCTTTGAAATAGCATTTCCTCGAAATATCATCATAAAGAATAGGAGTTGCATTAAAAAATACTAGTGTTATTTTATATTTTTAATAAAATTGGTCTTTCTCATTTTCTCGTTAAGAAAATAATAGTTAGATTACAGAAGATATAAGGATCTGTATTTCAGTACACATTTAAAATTAATTAAATTTAATTATGATATGTATTATCACACACCGCGATATATTTATCATATTATACATTTGAGATCTGCGGCTATAAGTTTTAACAATGATAATATACATTTTTAATCTTTAATTCTCGTCTGTTTTCTCTCTCTGTTTCTGTCTTTCTCCTTCTTTTGCAAAGTTAATATTTAATTTTCTGCTACATCTTTCGTACCGCGATATTGCTTGCTGAATTATATATCCTTCGCCTAGCAAAACGAAGATAAATTACAATCGTCCTCTACATAAACAATAATTTCATTATTAGTCCAAAGTACAAGGCGTATCTTTCATTCTCTTTTGAGTTTCGATACGCTTGTATACGTATGTGAGTGTTTGTGCGAGGTAACGTACACAACGTCTTCGATAATCAAGTTTCTTTGATACGAGAACCAGTAGGAATCGGACTTCGCGAACACACTGGGGACATTTCCCCGGAGGCTGGATTCAATTTCGCCGACTGAGACGCAGAATTTTGCAATGCCGGCACTAAGCTGCCTGTAAACTAGCATACGATCGAAACGCGCAATAAGTCCTTTGACTATCTGGTTCATACGTAAAGTATGGGAGAATTGGAAAATAACAGGGGGAAATCGGAAAAAGATTCGAATAGGCAAATAGACACAGACACACAGAAACAGATGTTTCTATAACATAATAATTGTAATACCACTCGCTATATGATGCCGGGAGGAAAAAAACTCAATCTATTTGACTCAAGCTATTTCCTATAATAAATTACATTATATGTGTGTATAATTACAATCATATAATGTAAATATTAGTCTAGCTATTAAAAAATTGAAGGATATATTAGACGTACAGTCCCTGCAAAGAAAATTAAATTTGGAAATACGTTTAATATTTACATTTTAAATAAACTATATACATATAACACGGAAAAAAAATTAATTGAATGGAATAACAAACCTATAACTTTATTGCACGAATTCACTATCTATAAGAAGATTTGATGGTTTAATAAATCGCTATTATTATTCAGCTGTCAATTTTGCTACTTTAACATAGACTGTCTGAAAATTGTCTGTCTGATATAATCTTTATGATATCATTGAAATGTAAACGTACGAAGTACAAACATAATAAATTACTAAATATTAAATAAAAAATTAGTAGCTTAGTTTCATTACATGGAAAGGATTTACAGAAATATTTAAACATTTAGCCACACTGAGAAAAAGATGTCTAAAAATATATTTGTGAAAAATACATTTATTTCACTGAAATAAATATTTATTTAAATACGGGCAAAATAAAATTTTATTCCCAGCAAATAAGCCATCTATTTTATTTTTTTGCAATTAATGAGATATATTTCACAGAAATGAAATATATTTCACAGAAACGTATATTTCGTCATCACAATCAAATTTCGTAAGTAACATTTGCTTCACAATACTTCGACGTTTTTCTCTCAATGTATATTGAGAAAAAATACTTGAAAATTTATTTGTGAGATATAAAGTTTATTTCTCTGAAATAAATCCTTTATTAAAAAACGGGCAAAATGAATATTTATTTGTAGCAAATATACCGTCTATTTTATTTTCGAAATAACTATTATTAATTTAAAATAAATGTTCATTTCTTCTATATGAATTATTTAGTTGCAAGTACCAAATTTCTTTAAATTTTTATGAATCGAGATGTTTCTAACAAATAAATAATATTCTAAGAGACTCTCTATAAACACTCAAGAAGTATCACATATATCGAATAAATGAATACAAACGTAAAAATATTTGTACACACACATTATACGAATATACTATCAATGAAATAAATATTTATCTGAATATATTTCTGAATAACACGTTGCTATTAGTAATACTTTATGGCGAATTACACGAACGGCCGGAATAATCGGAGTAACGAATTAATTATTACTGTATATATAAATCAATATAACGAGTCGCGGACTTGAGCTCCGAATTACGAGTTAATTCTATGGTGGTACATGTTTCGGCGAAACATTCTATATAAGAAGTATCACTATGCGCTTAACACATGCTCGACGCGTGGCGTTTGCGATTACCGTGTAGTTATCTTACCTTTATAACGCGTAATTCTTACCCAAGAAACAAAAATATTAATAATTATATAATAAAAGCACTGCATATATTGCATCATTGCAATAATTGTATCATAAAAGCATTGCACTTGCAATAATTATATCATAAAAACACTGCAGCACACAGAACAACCTGAATGCTCAGTCCGCCATATTGCATGATGCAATATTATTCAAAGAAGTAACTTTTTGATCCAAACAAAGATTTGTTTCTGAGAAATAAATACATTCTCCAGAAATAAATATTTATTTGCCTATAAACTACTAATTGTAATTAGTTGATCTAATTAACTAACTAACTATTTAATTGCTAAACGAAAACATTAATTTTTCTCAAGTAAATTTATTTTTCCAGTAAGAAAAAATTAAACGAAATTTTTTTTACAAATAATAAAAAAGTGAGATATTTTACAAAAATATATCTCACTTTTTTATTATTTGTTACAACCAAATTTGGTTACAACGAATAAATATAGAAGAAAATGTCATGAAGTAACTTCGCTGTACTTCGACATTTTTCTCTCAGTGAATAGATGCAGATCTGAAAATAATTTTATTGTATTATCAAAACAAGTATGTACGAAACTCAAACATGATGAGCAATGTTGCAAACAATTTTGATACTCTAATAATCAGTTTGAGAATTTTATATGATTATTTATCCAACAAAATTATTTTTAGATCTATATCTATAAGTAAAATTTTTATATATTTCAAAACCATTCTTTCCATGCAAAAATAAAAACAAATAATTCATTTTTTATCTGCTCTTTTCGAGAGAAAGGATTAAATATTAAAGGATGTACGTATGTCGTCGTATCGTAAAAATATTTTTAGTTTTGATTTAGAAAAATGAGCGAAAACGTTGATGAATAGTTAGCGAATGTCGGAAATGACTGAGTGAAGGAGATTAAAAGCGAATGTGCCATGCAGGTAATCGACATGGCTTACGGAAAGACGAGGAACATGATTAAGCAATGCCGGATGAAAATGACAAATCGACACGTTCGTTTCACAAATTTCTTGCATACATTCGACAACAATGGGATATTTACGGACTTTGTCGCTGTGCAGTGACTGCAATGAAATGCAATTTTAACAAATACGTATTTATTCGTATAATGTTGAAACAAACGAATACATTTGCTGATTTGTTGAATAACATTTATTGAATATTTAAATTTATATAAGCATCCAAGGTATTGAAATAGTTACAAGGTTAGTATTTAAAAGCCATTATATGAACGTCGTATCGAAATGTAAAAAAACAATATATTTGGCATGATTTTAATTTATAAAGCATTAGTTACTTCGATACCAACTTTATAGGTGCATAGTTTTGAGAAGCTGGCTTATATATCAATCACATATTGATAATTGATTTCAAACAAAAATAATGCACGGTATAAACGTAGCCTCTTTCTAACCTGAATAGTCGTAAACTTTAATGATTGATATCTCAGACTCGCGGGGCAAACGCTTTTTTCTGCCAGATTCTTTTGTTTTATGCAAAACCACATCAAGTAAGCCTAATCTCACTGATTTTTGTTGTGGCAGTGGCGAAACTAAATTATTACCATTTTTTCTTGTCAAATCTTCATTTTAAACATAAATTCAAATTTGTGTATACACAAATTCTTTGTATTAACAGTGAATCTGTGTTTTTAAAGCGGTGAATTTGTGTTTTTGAAGTAGTGAATTTGTGTTTGTGAAGCAGATAATTTGTTTTTAAAGCAGCGAATTTGTGTAATTAAAGCAGAACGTATACATAGCGCTATATTGAGTCGGGATGACAGATATTTTAAAATCTCTAAAATCTCGAACTTTAACGCTTAATATCTCGGTTCATGAGGCCGACCGCCATATTTTTTTTGCCAGATTCTTTCATTTTGATTGAAAACGCGTCGAATGAGTGTATTTTTATTAAGATTTTAGGTGGGGGGGTATTCTAAATAATTATCATTCTTTTTTATCTTACATAAATATATAACGTGTATTCATATATACTTTGTACATAAATAGATACAAAATATATGAATATCACGTCTTAAATATTCATTACCTTTGAAATATGAACATTATGATCCGAGCTTCCTCCTCCTCCTCTTTTTGGCTGTTGCACTCGTACAAAACACAACACTTCCGAAAATCCATTAATTATCATCGCGCATGTTAATTGTTAGAATAGTACACCTGCACTTTGCAACATTCCCGATAATTATCGCGCACATTGCTATCATATATTGCGATGAAATCCCATTGAAACGCAATCTCGAAAAAAAAATATGAAACTATATGATTCGTTAACACCCGCTAATTTCGCAAATTAGCGCATAAAAACACGAAAAATTTTTATATCACGTATAAATATCCACAAAAAAATAATAACCTATAAATCCTATCTCCTATTGCTTCAATTTTGTGAACTGAATAAATTACGCGAAATGTCTTAAACAGACTGCATTTATATAATTGTTAATCACAGGAATTAATTAATCTAATAATGAATGCTTGCGGACTAATTATTTGTTGGAAACAATCGTGTTAATATCTTCTGGACACAATCGCGTTTCAATTTAAGGTAAAACGTAGCGGAACGGCACGCGTCACTACTTACTGGCTTGAGTCTCGCTCGTCTTCTTTCTTTTTCTTTTTTGGCTACGTTCACACCGCACGCTTAGTCCGCTGTCTATACAACAGATGTCCTTGTTTATCCTATAGTAGTTAAACAAAGATATAGATCGCGAACTAAGCGTACGGTATAAACGTAGCCTTTATTTAATGGCTCTCGTCTCCGAGTAGGGTAATAGGAGGACGATACGGCCAGGTCACGTTTTAAGTCTTTCGCGTCTTTCGTCTTAATAGTAGCAGTAAGAAGTGACGCAATGCTCGCGAAAATGGCGTTGCCCGAACGGACACCGGGCGCCTGCATCTACGACGTCATCACGTCAACGCGTCAGGACGAACGCACGAGACGAGCCAATTCGCGGACACGCCTCAGGAGGAAGCAATTACACAGTCAAGGTCAGTCGACACTTTCACACAAACATTTGATTGTAGCACCCGATCCGAAACGCGTCCGCGGCGGTCGAGTGATTCTTCAGAACTGGAGTCTCGCTCCGTAAATACTCGCTAATACGACGTAATCGCTAGTAGCTACGTTTACACCGTGCGTTTAGTCCGCGACCTATACGATAGATGTCTTTGTTTAATCTACAGGATAAACAAGAACGTCTATTGTATAGGACGCGGCCTAAATGCATGGTGTAAACGTAGCCAGTACGACGCGCAGTGTCCTCGCGTATGAAAACAAATAAATACCAAAGCCGCAAGCAAGCCAGTGTAGCTTTGATTCAAAATATTCAACTATATTATTGTGAAATAATTGTAACGTTCTAAATAACTGTAACGCTTTCGTTTCAAACAAATATCAATACGTAACAAATATCATCGGTATAACATGGATTCTAAATATAAAACCGCACGCCAACGCGGAAATGTTACCGTCTCGAAATAATTAATGCCTTGTAAAATGAAATCACGCAGAATATATGTATTCTGTTCTTTACTCAATAAATGAGCTGTTATAGTATATACATTTTGCATTTTTGTGGATTGATCAGTATCAATATTTATTTATAAATTTGAGCCATATTTAAAGATTAATTTTAGCAGATTTTTTCAGTGGAAACGCGATTATAAATGCGGGCTGCAATATGCACATATATGTATACATATATAACAGCTAGGAGCATTTTAAAATTGTTTAACATCTTCTGATAGTTTTATATGTTTAAATTTGCATATAAATTTAGCTTTATATTATTCGAAATAAAAAATGCAATGCAAATTAAAAATACGTTCCGTAGCAAATATTCCCTGAATATATTTTACAATCTACCTATTCGGATAGTACATGTGAAAAAAAGAGAGAAAAAAGAAAAGTCTGTTATAGCTAACGTTGTTGCAATATCCTGCAGGATACGTCTCAAATAATACATATGCCACTT
Organism: Mycetomoellerius zeteki; assembly: GCF_001594055.1. NCBI lineage: Eukaryota > Metazoa > Arthropoda > Insecta > Hymenoptera > Formicidae > Mycetomoellerius > Mycetomoellerius zeteki. Next base: position 2,227,445 of record NW_017257588.1, on the reverse strand, counting down.
CAACGAAATGGACAGGAACTTTATCGTCCTGCATTAAAAGTTCTTGAAATATGAAACGAGGAACGGGAGGTGCCTGCGAATAAAGTTTAACTCGCAAATAAAGTTGACTTATAAAAATGTTGATATCATCCTCTGTCCGCAATGCTATATTTCGATATTCCCGATGATCATCCCCTCTGAATTCTATTCCATAGGAATACTAAAGCTTTGGAAATTCTTTAGATGTAAGATAACGGTAGCCTTGCGTTTTCGAAGATATGAAACATAACGACTGTTTTTCAAATTGGATATATAGAAAATGTGTACATATATATATATACATATACAAGGTGTCTCACAACTACCGCATTTCCTCTTAAGGATATATTCTTCAGGTAATTTTGAGATAAAAATCTTAATACGAAAAAATGTCGAGGCTACAATAATTTTTTGAATTATAAGCTAACTTTAGATGCTTATAAATCAAAAACCATTTTACTTTTATAGCTTCTGTTATTATTTCTGGATTCTTTTGAACATTCTAAGACGAAAATCCTAATACGAAAATATCGAGGCTATATATATATATATAGTTTGCGAGTTATACACTATCTTTAATCAATTATAATTCAAAAACTATTGTAGCCTCGAGATTTTTGTATTAGGATTGTTTCGGAAGTGTGTTGTATCGAACACACATTGGGCGTCGCCCTTACCGGAAATCGTTCACTTCGAACACTTCGTGCATGCGAGAACACCCATAGAATCGTAAAATATTAAATAGACATCCCAGCGATCAAAATACTCACGTTGAAGCCGATGTGGAAAAATGTATGCGCGCCACTAGAAGTAAACGACTCGGAAGGAGTTCGTTGTTCTGAATCAATATATGAAAATATTTTGCTATTCGCAGTGTCGTTCCTCGACTCGATATGTTGTCGGCGCTCGTCGACTATATCGCCTACAACATATCGTAAAGTATTGATAACCCATCGTTGCCGATGTGAAGATCAAAATCACTTTCAGCGTAAAGTTACACTCGATCCTCGGAAGATTCAATTTGATTGTCGTCATCATGAAATATTATGTAAATATATTTATCGTTATTGTTGGATATTTAATTCTATTCATCTATAATAAATCCAAAGTACTTCTTTTTCTTCTCACTAAGCAAGGATTTACGTTGATCAACGTTTGTCAATAACTTTTTCAATCTACAGTATTCAATATACCGTGTTACACACGCATACGCACATACATACAAATTTTTAATTGTAAATCTATCGACGTAAATCCTATTTTTCAAATTAATTTAATCAAGAATATAGTTCAAACTGGTTTTCCATTATCCAGTTTGAATAAAACAATTACGCTCGAACGTTCTTTTCGAATCAGTCTGGTTTACAGCTTGTGTTTCTGAGAGAAAAATTTAGGAAGGAAAAAAATAGAACATAGATGAAAAATGTGCCAATAATTTTCGTATCCACCGCGATCGAGTACTAGATCCTTATAGGTCGAGGCGAACATTATCGCTGCGAATGCTCGTAAAATGTCGAGCGCTTGCTTCTGTTACTGCTGCAGTAGGCAATAAACTAACAGTACAGGCTGGGACGTTGCGCGTTATTACGAGCATTTCTCCGTGTATTTATTTCAAATTCGTGTCCCGCTCTCTGTATGTGTGCAGTCGAATCGAGAGGGAAATCAAGTCACGACCGCAAATATGACCGCGATTACAGTTTTATCGAAAGATATAAACTTATCATAGATACAATACTTTCTATTTACATTAAGTTGTGTTACTAAAGTAGTAACTTAAACGAAGAAAGAAAATATCATTTGTGTAAAAACCATTTAAAGAAAGCAAAAAGAATTAATTATCCTTTTAAATTCCTGAATGTGTAAACAAGAAGTTCCTTCTTTTTCGGAAAAAGTAAATAATGGGGATAAAACTTGTACGACCGTGTTCGGTTGAGTCGGTCCCTGATGGCCCAAATATTTTGAACACGAAAAGTGAAAGAAAAAAGTCATTTCGCGTATTTCACCTGGAATAAATAAAATACAACCGACGAAATATGTGCACCGACGCGGTGTGGCGGCTTTCGGTGTGTTCGTTTCGGTACGCCATGCACGGATCTTGTTTATGTCATGTACGCTTTCGCTTCTGATATCGCCTATATTTGTCAGGAGTGTTGGTCAGAATGGAGAAGCACAGCACGTACATACACGGACGAGTTTCAAGGGCCACTTGATGTGCCACACAGGCTCTACGCTTTCGCTTCGAAGATCAATCCGGTTCTTCCTCTTACATTTATGCACGAGTGACTACGATGCAGGGATTTAATGTAGCAAAGCGTCCGAATGGATACTCTTAGATCCAAACTAAATCGACCACACGCTCCTGTCAATGAAAATCAGAACACGATTCCTTTAGAGAATATGTCGAACAATTTCACCGGAGGTTGTAGAACTTGCAAAATTCAGATTTAAGCAAAAAGAAAAAGGTGATACTTGCTCAAACCTGAGGAACAGTTTAGATTAAAAAGGATTCATTTTTAATGTAAAATTCATGCATAAGATATTAAAGTCTTCCTTTATACTAAGTTCGTGTAAAGATTTCTTACGAGATCAAAAATTAAACTTCAAAATTGTGCAACTTGTAATAAATTTTTTCAATTTCAATAAAATCCAAGATAAAATCCTAGGATATATATTAGAAGAATATTCGTATTAAAAAGTAATAATAATATATGTGTCCCCATCTGATACATTTGTTTTCATTATTATTCGTACTTATTACGAGCTACGATTTTAACACCTTCGACATACACACGCACGCACGTACGCACAAAATCTTGTAATACACGCGTTTTATTCTAAAAAATACATTAGGGCGGCAGACTCATAATTTAAATCGTATGATATCTGATTGCAACCGATTAAAACTTTCATATCAAATTATCCGAAGCGGAAATAATTAACGTATTCAATAACAAGAGACAACATTAAATTAGTGTTAATTAATATTTATAAGGTAACACTATACCATTGAATTGTGTTATCAAGTTGATCGATTCTGTACAACGTAGGAAATAATATCAAGAATTGATTATCAAGAAAAAAATTATTTTTACAAATTTGATTTTTTAAGTTTTTAAAGTATTTCGTTAATTCATCATTTAACCACACGTTGCGTGTGTAAATTCTGCGATTTATTTATTGATAAAGTAAAATATGATTTCTATCATGTACTTCAAACAAAGAAAGAAATTTCATACAGTGCTGAATTTAAGCGCAGTTCATATCCGACGATAATGCAAACCAATAAAAAGGGGTAAACGTTTACGGCGGTTTGCTGCTACCACCCATCGATTTCTTTATTGCCTTCTACATTTCCTTTCCGTTTCTGATCGTGGCATTGGAAATTGCAAGTTCGTCTATTGTCGCCGACGGCGCGTGTCTGAAAAAAAGACAAGCCGGGGAAAGGATTGGAATCGCAATAAACCCGAAGGAGAGACTCGAATTGCCGCCGCGCCGCATTCTCTTTCGCGATGAAGTCGAGCGAAAGGAGTTTCTCGTTAGAGCTTTTCTCCGGGTTTGGTTTCTTCGGCCGAAAGACAAGAAACTTTTGCTGCCGGGGTACGGGAGGCTGATCTTTAATGAACTAAAACAGTATTTGCTTCAATTCCTGGTAAGAAGCGAGTTGGGCGCAAAACGTTTTTCGACGAAAAAAAATTTCATTTCCATTGCTTTAGAAATTCTCAGCGCATTGAAAACGCAGCAGGGAAATGAGATGCAATTCACTCGCTTTTGCGCTCTGTTCGCTATTTCGGTTTGATATTTTTCATACGCGCCATATACAACAGCGACATTTTGCTTTGTCACTGTTGTATGTCCTCAATATGTACACTATTGCGGGTACAATAGAAAATAATTTCGAAAATGTAGTTCTCCGAAATAGATGGGGGGAGAGGGAGAGAGAGACTGCATGAATAGCATTCTCTTATTTTAACAAAAAAATATACTTCTCAAATCAAAACCATTTCTTTATTATTTATTTACCTTTATATTTCTAAGCAATCACGTTCATTTTAAGAAATAATCGTGCAGTTGATATTATTATTAGTATGATTTAAAATAGTATCTTTTCAAGCTACGCGAATAATTCTGAAACTAAATAAGAAAAAGGAGCTCTTGCAACTCGACGATGCCAATGGGATCGTACACTTTTGATAAAAATTTCAGACTATTGTTTCGGGGCGACCAAAACCTACTTAACTTGCACATACATGTGTGATTTTTATTCGCTGTAACGTATATCACAATGCTTGGTTGTTACAGTCTCGCGAGAAGGGCAATGTTTCGGCCCAAAGGCGCGGCAGGAAGGTTCGTGTTTCTACACATCCCTAGGGTGTGTTTCCGGCGTACGAGGGTGCAGATACGTTTAGACACGGGCGAGAGAGAAAACGCCGTTTCTCTCTCTTTCTCTCTCTCTCTCTCATTTATTCATTCACTTACTCACTCACTCCTCTCTCAATTTCTCTCTTTCTCTCTTGCACCGAGCGGCACAGCATCCCAGTAGAAACTTTCTCGTATCCTTGATGCGCGTTATTGTGAAGATCCGTGCAAGTGCAGCGGAGCTCTCGTTAATCATCTCGGAACGACTAGATCCTTGTAGATTACTCCTTGTCATACAGTTTACTGCAAGGCAATAAGAGAAGAATTAATTTTATTTCGAATGTGAAACTAAGCGGCCGTTGCCTTCATCATTCACATGCAGTCACGAAATAATTGTCCGGACAATACATCATTATATCGATGATTTCTTCAAACTATTTTCCGAGTGTTAAAAATTTTTAATCAATTGTAGTTCCATGATTCACATGATGAACTACAATTGTAATTCCATGACTCATCAATTTTGATGAAATTAGGGTCATTCGACGCGTTTTTGCACGAAATGAATGAATCTGACAGAAAAAGAAGTGTCGTTCTGCCCGGTGAACTAAGATATTAATGGTTAAAATTAATGATTATTGAGGTAAGGAAATCAGATCATTTTATTCATTTCGTGCAAAAACGCATTGAATGACCCTGATTCATCAAAATTGATTAATAAGCCTGTCTCCTGCATAATTACACTTCTTTTAAATGTTAAAACCTACGCTTCTAGAATAGAATGCTAAGACAGAATATAAATTAAAGATAAGATATTTAGAAAGATTTATCTTTGAACATTTTTATCTTTTATTAATATTTTACATACTTATATTTCATTCTATGATATTTTATTACATAATAGATATTTTGGTTTTTAGTGTTCTTATGCTAAAGCGGGGATAGAGAATGAAATAAAAATAGACAAAAAGTTTTTTGTTTTTTTAATATCTATAATAATCTTATTGTTCGTGACGGCTGTGATCTATAAAAAAGTAACGATACAATAATAACAGGGTCAACTTTGTTATTCGTTAAGCATTCTAAAGAAAATGTAATGTGATTACTTTTTCGTTACTAATAAAAAAAAGTAACGGCGTTACCAAATCGTTACCAAAAAAAAAGTAACGAAAATGTAACGTCGTTACAAGTAACGCGTTACTTCCCAACCCTGCTAATAGCTTCACAATTAGTTGTCCAAATATAAATTGTATAAAGTATTAGTGTCATAATGCGTATAAAACCAACAAACACAATTTTCGATACATGAATAATGGTTTGAAAAAATTATTGATATCAGAGTATTGTCTGAATAAATTTCTCGTGGATGTATTTCTTACCTATAATGAGCGAAAAAAAAAAAAGTGGAGGCTATAATATTAAACAAATTTAATAATTTGATTTGCCAAAAATGAGTACTAGAATATTTTATGAAATATTTTTATGGGTATATTCATCGTATTACTTTTTATATAAGACAGTTAAGATATAATGTTGTGTAACACGGAAGATTATTCCGTACTTTGTATGCTGAATGACGCGCGGGATCCGCTCGGGCTACATGAACCGTCATTAAACGAGCGTAGCGGAAAAGATTAAACTTTCAAAAACTCCTTTAATTATAACCGTTAGTTTGACGCGTTGTACAAGTGTCAGCGAGATACGCAAGAGGAAGAAACACGGCTCGGAAGGAACACTCGTTACCAGAAGCGAGTTTATTTTCATACGTCGTAGCGTTCAGATTCAGGTACAACCTTTCATTTCAATTTATCTTTAGTCTGTAGAGATGGTAAGATCTCTCAACTAAGTGATGGAAAACGGAGAAAAAGAAAAGAAAGAAGAGAACGAACTCTCGCAGACGAACTGGGATCTTGAGAAGCAAGGAAGGAAATGTACGTTTTATGTATATATATATATATAAAAGGCTGGCGTTCATTCTGGATGCAGTTGAGGAAGGGCACGAAGGG
>NW_017257588.1:2213855-2220973 GCF_001594055.1 Mycetomoellerius zeteki | reverse complement strand
GAGAGGGAAGAGAAGGCTAGTGCTCGGTCGGGCGATGCATCGAGGTTAGAGTCGGCTATTATGTAAATTTTAATGTAATACTGCCTCGGCTGTTCTGCACTCCCTGTAACTGCCTTACATCCACCATCATTCTGCGGGTCGCTCTTCGCGAAACACTTATAAAATTATGCCAGCCGGCTTGTTTCCCTCAGCCTTTTAAGCGAATCACTCGAGATACACGCAATTCAAGTGCTACAGTTAACCGCGAAAGATGATGACAGCGATGACACTAGCTGTTAATCCCACGTTAACGCTTTGAAATTCTTGTATTAACGCAACGTTTCTTTCTATTAATTACTTTTAAGCAAAGATCATACGAGAATAAAATTTTAAATTTCAAAAAGCTCAAAAATGATCTTGTGAAAGCAATAAATTTATTTTATGAGAAATAGCAAGAGTGATTGGTTCAGTTTAACAACTGATCCCGTTATTCATACTATTTTGTTTTAAGATCGACGTAAAAGATATTTTCTCCTGACAATAACATGTTGCATAGATCAATATTGTAGTATTGAATTGAAAATATGGAGGAAGAAAAATGTCATGTATAACGAAAAACAATGGCGCGATAAAACTATGACTCCGAGAAACAGCGAGAGTTTACCGAAAGTACTCGCTTTTTAACGACACAGTTTTGACATTACATGTACCATATAAATTTCAGGAATGGTAGCTTTCTGTTCGCGGATCTGTATAACTTTGCGACGTTTCTCGAATTTACCGAAAATACAGTCTTACAGTTTCTATCGTTGCGATATATGCAAACCATTTCTTCTTCCGAGCCATCGGTTGTTCCAAGATATTGAAATATTGGACATGATTCGTTCTGCGGTGGTGAATTACGAGTATCGTGACAATAGCATGATCGCGATCATGATCGAAACCCCAATTTAACAATCCTGCCAGCACTGGCAAATCCTGTACGATTTGTCAGTCGGCAATACGCGACGTGTACCTAATATTATATTATGTGAATATGCGAACAAATGTCAACAAAATCGCAGCTGATGGAAGATATATCGTTCTTTTTCAGGAAATTGTGTTAAAATACTGAACAGCGTTCATTAAAAGTCTCTTTTCTCGCCTTACGAATAAGTTCAGAATTATAAGTCTCCCTTTTTGTCCCTTTTCGCCACCTATTGAAGCCTGCAGGTAATATAACCGCGTTCCGGGATATTAAAGGGAATCGACTTCCACTTCTCTGGAAAGTGCATCGCCGTTGGGGCGGTATAATCTTTCTTCTAACCGCAACTCATTGTTGCTGATCGATCGCCTCCGTGTGAACTTCCTTAACCTTTCATATTCGTTGTTTTAGGTATATCAGGTAGCTGTGTAGATGAAATAAAAAAATGTATATAAAGTATTTAAAGAGTGTTTCTTTGTGTTAAGATGTAGGAGTCGATTGATCTAATTAAGTAGATTGATATAATTAATATCGGCGGATATACATATATTCAATATGTAAATTAATTTTCATAAAAATTAAAAAACCATTCCTTAAGGACGTTCGAGTTAAAAGAGAGCCAAACGCAATTAAATGATTAACTCGACAAAGTTGATGAAGCGATCAGTAAAGCGACTAAATTCGTTACAACGTTGCACGAAGAGCTACGCGTTGCAAAATTCATTTTCATGGGAGTCGAAAGGGTTTTTAGTAATTATCATATTCTTACGAGCCCTGTATCCTTTCCTGTTTCGCACGGGTCCGTAATACGGGTTGAAGTTGTTATGTTGAAAACTCGTTAAGCTGGTACAGTTGCGTTAAAATCCTCATCGCAATACCTGCGAGGAAAGTTTCAACGATAAAAACTTCACTGTTACCCTTCTATCTTATTTCCAACCACGAAGTTGCGTTTTCGCGCGGTCTCTTTTCCCACAATTACACGCGATGCGCCAAGTCTAGACCTAGAGACTCCACCTCGCTTTACTTTTCTGTCGACTTTAGATAAGATACCTCCTGGCTTTATTATCGTTACGGACTTTATCGGTGTCTGAGAGAGTGTATCACTTAGGGCCACTGCGGCCAAGTTCGCAAGAACAACAGCATGGTGCGAAAGCATGCGTATTCAACGATCAATTCATTCAACATTGCGGCTTTATTGCGTTTATAAAGGAAAGAAAATGTATTAAGTTCATTCCGAATTTAAAATATATATACAACTTATAATTATACTTGTATAATTATTAGTGTCTTATTTACATTTTTTATTTAATTTTTGAAACTTTGAAACGATTTTCAATTAATTTTCGATATCATTTTTTAACTAAAAATTTAATTAACAAAATTTTTAGTTGGAAAAATATATAATTATTTTTATTTGATTAGAAAAATTAGACTACTAATCCAGTAAACCGGAAATTTTATGTCAAATTATATATAAAATTATATATAAATTTTATATTAAAAAGGTGCCAAGTTTTTAAAATGTCTATATCACGCATTATGCCTTTATATATTTCCTATTTAATATTTTATATTCAATATATTTCCTATTTAATATATTTCCATATTTCCTATTTAAATATACGTGTATAAACGCAATATGAAATGTGCAATGAATTTACGATTATTTTACATCGTTTCACCATTCGCCAATGATGAAATGAATTATGCGTGGTGATGACGATTTTAACAATTTTGTTGTTTCGTTATTGGCACTGAGGAAATATGATTCCATAAAATAGTCGTATTTCATGAAGTTATTGGCGAGACATCCAATTTCCATCATCAAAACTTGCATACGCGGGACAGCTACACAGGGTGATACGGAATTGCGCAAGGATTTTATTGGAAGTTTGCCTTTGATTAAAATAAGATTGAGTAAAATCATAAGACATGTAAAATTATTAAGATTGACTTGATGAATGCGAGATCTATGTAAAGTAATATCAGTGAATAATAATAATAAAAATAATAATTGAATGAAAGTTGCATAAATGGTAATGTAAAATAAAGTGACATGTAGATATTTCTTTCTACAGCAACATCTCAAATAATTATATAATAATATCGCGCGAGAACAGAAACTATCCAATATAATCGTGCTTTCAATTCCATGCTATGCAATGCCCGAATATTGATTGATACTTCCGTGAGAGGCAACCCAATATACCAAATAGTTGACTCTTGATGTGAATTCCATTCGAGTGCCTTAACGTCATCGGTTTTGTGTGCGAGTATCCATTTCCATTTTGGTACGTTTGTTCAATGGAGTATCGAGTACAAGAATGGCAGCACGCAAAAACAAAATCGTTTTATTACTGCAAACATACGTTCAGTGGGAATTTTAATGCAATCATGTAGAAATATCGGTTCACTGACTTATATGATTCCCATTAATCCAATTTTTACATCACATATTTTGAGAATATAACTTTTCCTTTTGTACAATATTTATCTTATTCAATTTTTTTTAATTTTACGGTATTTTACTTTAACAGAAATATGGACATTCTTTCACAGATTTTTTTGAGTTTGAATCATTAAATTTTCACGCATCTGTGATTTTCGCAGGTGGCGATAATCATAAAGTACGGCATAATGGGTTATAGGATCATTGTCTAGCAGCATGTTGCAAGCGAAGGAAATTAAACCAGTGTACCTGGCATGTCTGGTTTTGAAGATAGTCATCGATGTTCAGCTCATAAGGAAATCGAACATTATTGATGTTTAAACAAAGCGTTTTAATGCATACATAATCTCACTCAATTAATTTAAAAATAACGGTTATTAATAATATATATATTTAATATATTTAATTAAAACACCAATATTTATATTACACTCCACAAAACTATGCTTGAATAAATAGAAAATACACGCATAACATATTTTTTTCTTTATAATTTTTTTACGTTAATTTTAATTTGTTCTCTGTTTTATAAATTCTGTTTTATAAATTTCACCGTTATAATTCCGCACAATGCAGAGAAAATATCAGTTCGAAAGAGGAGACTAAAGTTGATTAAAGAACAATATTTCTTCTCAATTCTTTCTATATCGTAAATACACCATGATCCTATCCTTCGGACAAACATTCGTAACATGACGAAGCACGGTAATACTTATAGCGCATGCAATAATACTTGCTACTGATCTTGCAATTATGTGAAATAAGCAAATGGCGCGTTTCAGAGGATATATTCATTTGCTCTCCCCAGACCGGGTGATCTTGTTACGAAAATGCAACTTTTTTTTCTTTTACGGAAGAGTTTCCTCCCTCGATCGGGTCTATCCACGCACGTCGTGGTCATACATACGAACGGTTTCACCAATACGACGAGGAAGGATGTCGCAGTACGAAACTCAATTTATCAGAGATTGGTAAATAGGTTGGCCCATGTACACGTGACGGCCAAAGGTGCTCAGGGGTGCAGGGGAGAGATGCTGGGGAGGGAGAAAGAGAAAGAGAGAGAGGTCGCAATGGCCATCGAGAACGTGACGTTGACGACCACAAAACGAAAATCAGAAACTCCAATTTATCGCGGCAACAGCTAATTTCCCGGACTTCACCTCCCTCCCTCGTCACTACGGCCGCGTCCCCCGCTGCTCACGGACCATTCCTCCACTACCTCTCCGCCCCGAGGTGGCGGTGCAAACCACCCTGTCGTCGTTGTTGGCTCTACCGCACACGGACGCCGCGCGTTTCACGTTCCTTCGTCCCGAGATTCCTACGATAATTGGCAGGCAGACCGTGCGTTTAACCGTCGTAACAGAATGGCGGAATTAGAACGACGCCTTTCAGGAGAACAGTGCCCCTTCCCCTGACTCTTCTTCAGGCCGTATTTTCGTTCTTCCAGGACGCCTTCATCAGCTGGCACGTTATTTAAATTACACGAGAGAGAGAGAGAGAGAGAAAGAGATAGACGCTGTGCCGACGAGCATCTTCTCGTTTCTCCTCAATTGACTCGACAGTAATCCAGGGGTATACATCGCGAGACGCTACATTACGAAGAAAGTAAAAGACCGAGCGGAAAGAGAAGGCGAAAAATGTACAAATACTACATTGTACGAATATTACGAATTCGACCGTCATTCTCGAAGCAGAAGATGTTAATAAAACTTCGTGAAATGCGATTAATATATTATATTCTCGCCGATAATAGTGCGCTAGCTAATGATGAGCAAATCCAAGAAACAGCTTGTTAAAACCTCGTATAAAGCTCTATATTATAGAGAGTGTGTCAATTATTATGTAATCCTGATTGAAGTACCTCTTACAATGGTATTACCATGCTCGGCTCATATACGAACTATGATAATGCCGATTAGTCATGTCAATTTTCATATCAAAGGCTCTTGTGATCACTATATACGACAGATTACTACTGTTACAACGGTTAATCCATTTGATTATCTAAGATATTACGTGATTGATACAACACGCAACATGCTTAATGACAGTTATACCTATTCTCTCTGTATAATAATAATATTTAATATTCTCTCTCTCCTATTAGTCACCAAAAAGTTTCCCGTACTTTTTCAACAAGCAAAATATATAATTGCCTCCTTTTTAAAAAGTATATATAAATGTGAAAGCGTAAGAATATGATTTTGCAAGCTAAACGAAGCACATGGAAACGAGAGTTTATCGAAAATTAGCGATAGCGATTCACAATGCGGGCTTACCTACATTTACCGACGTAGCCGCGGGCACGGTAATGTGACCCACTAAATTAATTAAGGGCGGCAGCGTGTGCTAGCCGTGCACACCCGCACCCACACAGCACACGTTCTCTCTCGCGAACGCGCGCGCTTTCGATGCTGCCTTTGTTTCCCTGCGTGCCGAGAAACACGGTAGGTCGTTGCGAAAGCGATGGCCGCCGTTACTCACCCCGCTCCCCCGAACTGTGGGTGTATATTACCCATGTACGATTGCAAGTGAACATACACATGCGTATCCACACACAGGACCGTGATCGAGGATTTCATTGCCTGAAAAAAAAACCGTTATTCTGCGTTTGCACGAAATTTTGGAATTTTCGATAATTAGTATAGATATCGCTTACATATTCATTCCATTTTTGAACCGTGTTATGTTTCAATTTTTATAATGTTTATTTATTTAGTAGTTAAAAAGCTCGCGCGTTTTTAATTATTTCTAATTCTACACGAAAAAAAGAAAGTAAAGAAAGTTAGTAGTACGTAACTAAAAACTGGGTGTGGTAACTAAATGGTAAGTGTAAAATATAGGTATCATAGTTAATGTCTTAGCTGCGATATCTTTATTACAGCAGCAGCAGCAGACCATAGCTGTAGTTTATAAATTTATAGTTATGGCAGCAAATGTATTTTAACAAATCAAGATTAGTTACGGGCAGGAAAAATTTTTTTTCCGTGGCAAAATTGTTTTGATACGCTTCGGTATTTTAATTACAGAAAGTCGATTTCAAATTCGTCAAAAAATCTATCGTTAAGCTTTTTGAACGCATGTAAAAATACGCAACGAGACGCGCGTTTTATCTAGAAGAATCTCATTTTCATTCAAAATTATATTGTACATCAAAGAAACTATCTGCTCGTCTTTTGCACTTTTCCTTTTTGACGCGCATTCTATACAAAATATGCGTTCTTCAGAAATCAAAAGACACTTTTTTCAAAAATTAATTACAGTTAATAAATTCATATTGTACCTAATTTGCGTAAAAGTCTCTTGAGAGATTAAATTCGACGATTTCGGTATCTTTCGCATGCACACGATTTACCCGCCACTAAAATTCAATGACTCTAAAATTCGCTATCTGATATCTCGCGGTCCTGAGCGTATAATACGTATGTACGCATCCCGCGAAATACTTCCCGAGGCGTCAAGACCGACATGGAAGCGTGAACGTCTGTTTTATGCATGATCTTGGGGTGAAATGTGGCCAGAAGCCGAGAAGAGAGCGAGAAGGGGAGAGAGAGAGAGAGAGGGGGGGGGGAAGACCGTGTTTCGCGAGAGTAGCTCAAGAGGAGAACGGAACGTACGAAAATGGGTAGAAGCTATTTCGGTTGGGAGTAGAAGACAGGGGAACGGCGGCAATGCATCGCGCACTTCGTAGTATATGCGAGTGACAGAACTCTCCCTAGAGCTCGC